>NC_062967.1:3690231-3910109 GCF_023119035.1 Salvia hispanica | reverse complement strand
CCCTTATTCATCCTCAGTGGTATATATATACTGTTTGCTGCTCACACAGTCATCTCAGCTCGCTCTATTGTCAATTTCCTCCTCATTCTTCTCGAAAAGTTCATATCTTTTGCCTCTAGATTTGTTGCGAGGTACATGGAAAACATGTCTTCGAGCATTCTCGTGACCGGTGGCGCGGGATACATTGGCAGCCACACCGTTCTGCAGCTGTTGCTCGGCGGCTACAAGGTGGTTGTGGTGGATAATTTGGACAATTCGTCGGAAATTGCGCTCACGAGGGTCCAGGAACTTGCTGGGGAGAAGGGATCCAATCTCACTTTCCATAAGGTTTTCTTACTTGTCAAGATTGCTGCTTTTCTTCTATCTTTCGTTTGGGTCTTTTTTTGGGGGTGTTTGATCTTGCGCTTTTAGTTGTGCTGCATTCGGATTCTACAAGGGCTTTTGTTTTGTGCTCGATCTTGATATTTTCTGTGATCTGTGTTGTTCTTGGTTTCTCCGGATGATCTATTGGGGTCAACTAGAGTGATTAGTAGGCAATATTAATGAATTTATTGGTTGATCTGCAAATCTCTGCTTGATGTGAACTTTGATTTTGTAAGCATATTTGTTGGTTTTCATTGGCATCATCGATCTGAGTATCTTTGGCCATCGTTTCAGAATTTTGGCTTTGTTGTGGAGAATTCGATGTGTGAAGTTCATGTTAAATCTGAAGGTTATTCTTTAACATTGTTTTGACTGATAATGACTTTGGTGCACTAGATAGGGCTGATGTTAAAAAGATAGTACTCTCTTTGAAATGTTTTGTTTGATTCATTTCTGATTCAGCTATATCACGATTCATGAATAAGGTTGTGTGAGAGAATATTTTGTTTACTATCGTCCTTGTTTCTGGTTGGTGGCAGATAGATCTCCGGGACAAGCCTGCACTTGAGAAGCTTTTTTCTTCTCAAAAGTAAGTCTTCTTATGTTATGTGGTTTAGTTGTTCACATCCTTCAAACAAATTAAAATATGTTATTGTTAGTGTAAAAACTATTCTTATTTGGTGAGTGTCATATGCTCTTTCCTGCATACTGAATTCTATGTAGAGATGGATGGTCGTTGATTGTTATTCCTTCAAAGTTCACGTCCACAGACTTCAATCATCATTTTCATTGTTAAATGATTACTTTCAAACTTCATCCTTTTCAAGATACTCCACTATTAACCTCTGTATATTGAGGATCTACCTGATATGACATTGTAACATGAGTAATATTTTTTTATTGGCATCAATTTTAATTATCTGATCTGTGTTTACAAACAGTGCATTTTATATGATACTAGATTAACATTTGGTGAAGTTACTCAATGTCTATATGCACCCATGAAAATTTATATGTAACACCTTAATAATCACACCTCATTCTCACCTGATGCTGTACTCAATGAAGGTTTGATGCCGTTATTCACTTTGCCGGATTAAAAGCAGTTGGCGAAAGTGTGCAAAAACCCTTGCTGTATTATGACAACAACCTTATTGGTACTATAGTTCTGCTGGAGGTCATGGCTGCCCATGACTGTAAAAGGGTATCTACCATGATTTGGCTACCACTCCATTCTTGTACTTATTTTATTTTCTTTGCTATGTTTTGACTCATTCACACGTTTCAGCTAGTGTTTTCATCCTCTGCTACTGTGTATGGTTCACCGAAAACGGTCCCATGCACAGAGGAGTTTCCCATTAGTGCTCTGAATCCTTATGGAAGGACAAAGGTATATCAATTCATTTTAATGGAAATGTTTTGAGAAATGAAACTCATTAAGGATATTAAAGTACACATGTGCTGTATTTACTTTACAGTATTTATGCGAGTTGCTATTCTGTGCTATTAGTAAGATCACCCAAATACAATTTTTTTCAGCTTTTCATCGAAGAGATATGCCGTGATCTTTACCAGTCAGACCCCACGTGGAAGATCATTTTACTAAGGTACTTCAACCCAGTTGGTGCACATCCTAGTGGTTACATTGGCGAAGACCCTAGAGGAATCCCAAACAACCTTATGCCCTTTGTACAACAAGTGGCTGTTGGAAGGCGACCTGCACTCACAGTTTATGGAACTGACTACGGGACAAAGGACGGAACAGGAGTAAGTACCTTTGTCCAGTCTCATATTGTCTTTGTACAGACAAAATTTAGTGAACATCTTGAAAATCCACTGAACCAAATTTTTTTTCTGTTTATTGGCTCATTATTACTCATGACATGCTACAAGCCTACAACTTCTTGTTCATAGTTAATGATGATATTCAAATATATTTCCATTTCCACAAGCAACATAGTCTATTGTGAATTGTAGGAGTAGAAGGATCAGTGAAATTGGTTGGTAGGAGTTGAATAATTAATATACATAATATTCGGATGTATTTGAGCATAAGCTTGACATTTGCATAACTAGTACTAGATGTTTATTAAACTTCTGTATATGTCATATTCAGGTGCGTGACTATATCCATGTCGTGGATCTAGCTGATGGCCATATTGCAGCTTTGAACAAGCTCTCTGATCCTTCTGTAGGTATGTGAGTAGGGTAAAATCATTTTTTTCCATGCGTTGATGTTTGCATGAGATTGTTGGATGTTCTAGAAAATTCCCGCTGTTAAAATTAATGAGTATTTAGTATTTACAGAGTCATTATATTTCAGAATCTCTATGCATCAAAAGTATATTGATCCTATGCACATTCTTATTATTTTTATTACTTTTTGTGATGCCAACTCATAGATTATTTCACCATTATATATCTGGTATATCAGCACTTTGTTTAACACATGATAAGTGCCCTTTCTTATAACTTATTAACTAGGTCACCTTTGCCTATGTTCTATTCATATTGACAAACTTGAGTGTCCAATAAGAATTATTTTGACCGCATCATCTTCATCTATGCAATTTTTGGGTAAATTTGATCGACTAGATTTAAGCCAGAGGTTCCTTATTCCAAGCTATAGGGAGTCTAATACTTTATCAACTTTGATTGAAAGGCTTCACAAGTTTTAGCCTTGTACTATTAGTTGTAGATCTTTTGTTTTGTGGCTTAATTTTTGGTTATGCACGTAAACCGCAGGATGTGAGGTGTACAATCTTGGGACAGGGAAAGGTACATCTGTTTTGGAAATGGTAGCATCTTTTGAGAAAGCATCTGGGAAGGTAAGTTCTTGAAACTTTTATCGGCATTCCATGATTAATTTGTCGAATTAGATGCCACATGGGGAAGAATAGTACTCATGGACATGGTGCTGTAAATATACATACATCGTATCATAGTTGGACAAATGAATTGACAAAACTAAAATGGTTCATCTTAATACCATTGATATTTTGTTACTCCAATGGAGTGATATGATTGTTGTGATGCTGCAGAAACTTCCATTGGTGATGGCTGATCGACGACCTGGTGATGCTGAGATCGTGTATGCTGAGACAGACAAAGCTGAAAAGGAGTTGAAGTGGAAGTAAGTCTACAAACTTACTATTTGATTGGTACATAGGATAAGAAACTAGATTGAGTTGTAATTTGTTGACTGAGTATTGCTTTGCATTTTAGGGCGAAATATGGGATCGACGAGATGTGCAGGGACCAGTGGAACTGGGCTAGCAAGAATCCATATGGGTATGAACCTGCCAAGTGAAGTTGTGAATTGTAATAGTTGGCTTTTGTACCAGAAATCTCCGGCACAGTGAGTGTTATTATGAGAGTGGGAATGCTGTATGTTTATGTTTTCAAACTCAAAACACCCTGAACTTAATAAAATGCTGGACACGTTACCTTTTTCTCATCCTTTACTTTTCTTGTGTTTAAAATTTTGAGTTACAATAAAATAAGACTCATTACCAGCAAATTTGATACTAGAAGTAGTACAGATGCTCAGAGATGATCAAATGTTAGATACTAGTACTATATTACAAGAAAGCGAACTGGGGAGTATATTACAAAGAGAGGGTTTAGGGTTTAGGGTTTAGACGTCCTAATAATTGTTGAATGTTGGATATACTACAATACAAGAAAACGAACTAGATAAACGCAGGTACAATTCTATCCTAAAAGCGACGCTCTTGCTCTGTCAAATGCAGCACTTTGTTCTGCTTCCTTCTCCTCGAGTAGTTTCTGAGACTGTTCCAGTTCCTTAGATGTCATCAAATGTTTGCCCTCCAACACCTCCTTATTTTTAGACAATTTCTCTAGCTGAAGCTTCAAAAGTCTCATCTCAACCTCACAACAAGACACCTCGGCTTCGATTTGGAAGAGCCGGTCCTTGGTAGAAGAGATATGCTCTCGCAAAACATTAAGTTGATTCTGGTTGTTGATCATGGCTTCAACTGCCTCAGCTTCCCTCTTCTTCTTTTCCTCCACCTCACGAGCTTCCATCGCTGCTAGCTCGTCTTGCCAAACTCTATATCCACAAGAACCTTCTCCCTATGTGTATGATTCAAAATTTCAAATATAAACACATAAAATCCCTTCACTCAAAATGCAGCTAGATACCTCAAGATCAATAAGATGGATTGCTAAAAATCCAAACTTGTGAACATCTAAACACATAAAATCAATCCCTTCACTCTAAATGCAGCTAGATACCTCAAGAACATCTAAACACATAAAATCAATCCCTTCACTCTAAATGTAGCTAGATACCTCAAGATTATTAAGATGGACTGTTAAAAATTCAAACTTGTGAACATCTAAACACATAAAATCCCTTCACTCAAAATGCAGCTAGATACCTCAAGATTATTAAGGTGGACTGTTAAAAATTCAAACTTGCGAACATTTATGCAAATTAAAACAGAGTCTGAAAGCAATCAATGGTGCAACAGAATCAATTCCAACAAAATTGAAGAGAGTAGGGGGAAAAACCTCCTTGATTCTGCAGAGGAACATGATCCGACCAGCCGGAGAGGATCCGGAAATAACCCTCTTGACCCGGCAAAGTCCGGCGCCGCAGCCGCCGCAGTAAGGCACGAGGATCCATTCATGGGGCTTGACTTCGTCTTCCCACTTGTTAAACTTCTTGTCCTGTAAAACAAGAAGCTGATTGGAGAAGAATTGGAAAAGGAGATGAAGAATGAGAGGAGAGGACAGACATGGGGGCAAGTGTAGAACCAGCGATTGGGGTTTTGGGGGGTGCGGGACTGTTTACGGCGGCAAATTCTCGAGTTACAGTAGGAGCAGATGAGACACCGCTCATATCGTTTCTCCCACACACCCTTCTTCATTCTCTCTACAAGGAGACATATTTATAGGTTATAAAATTGTTAATTTGAAACCCTAAACATAACAACAAACATAAGTACTTCTTAAGTAAAAATTGTGACATTTGATGTACCTCCTAAAAGATATGGAAAGATATGTCTGTGTCTGCACCCTCGTCCATCAGGTCTGCATGGTGGGATTTCTCACTGCTGCTAATTCACTCACAAGTGAATACTTTTTGTCATTGAATTGACATTGATGGGAGTTTTTGTCACCTACTTTTTGGTAGCTTTTCATATTAATAAGACAAGTCTACTCGATCGATATATATATATATATATATATCATGAGAGAGAATTCGGAATAAGGGATTAATTTCGCTATTTCGCTGACCTCTCGAAATTTAGTATTAAATTCGCTGACCTTTCGTAATTTGGGATCGTGCCATGCGTATTTTTTAGAACAAGGGATTTCTGACTTTTTCTCCTTTTTCTATTCATTTTTAATATCATCTCCCTCCCTCCATTTATCAATTACCCAAATCACCCCTCAAATATTTTACCTAAATTCTACAAAATTAGCGCCGTTTTTTTGATCACTTTCAAACACCCGTCTTTTTTTTTTCCAAGCGCTTCTCCTCTCCATCCTCCTTCCCGGCGCCTCCACCCTCCTCTTCCGTCTCTCCAACTCAAAGCAGTCATGATTCTGTAAGGATTCAAAAATATATATACACATGTGTCTGTATATGTAATATACATATATACATATTTTTTTGTTTCGTTGCATATGCATTATTCATGTATACATATTTTTTGTTTGTCTGACGTATATACATGAAAGTGCAGGTTTTCTCGGTCAACGTATGTAAATGCAGGGGTATATTAAACTGATCAGGATGAGATTCCTGACCTAGCGGAGTCGTTGGCACGATAACCGGAACCTGGTATCAAACAAATTTCCTCAACCCACTTCTACTGGTTAGTATAATGGAGGTAAGGGTCGAATCCCACAAGGATGGACACGTTCGGATAACTGTGGTGATATTCCTGGGTGTTTTTGGTTAGCTACCACGCTTTTGGGGTTGGGATTTTACCTAGGCGAGAAATAAAGATGGTACTCTACTGACTAGTAGGCGTGAAAATAACATGCATGTGGTTGTGTTCGTGAAAATAGGGGACAAGGTATCTTAGAGGCATGTGAAAAGTAGACAGTTACTAAAAGAGGAAATTTAGACAACAAGGCATATCTGGTGGCTGGTTGGCTTTCTGACAGGTCTGGAAGGTACAACTGAAAAGTAGGAGACAAAAGCAAAAGTAACTTAAAAGTAAAAGTGGTCCAAGACAAAAGTTGATTTTGACGTTTTCTTCTTCACCAAGTATTAACAGAAATCATATGAACACAAACTCCATGACTAAACTCAGATTCATAACTTCAAACTCAAGATCCATTGATTAAAATGTTTAACTTAAGATGAACAGCTGAAATTGCAGACTGCCTCTACTGACTAACATGCAAGGTTGTGATCACAGCGCAGAACAGGAAATTCATGCACGAAAACTCAAACTGAAACATAACTACAAAATTCGATCAACAACTATAGATCTAGCTTACTCGAAAGAAAATACATGCACGCACTTAAAATTAAAAGCGATAACTAAATCTAACTTTCCTAGGCAGAATGAAGCAAACTCAAACCAAAGAGACATTCGGAATAGAAATTTCATAACTTAAACGTTTGGATCTTCACCAAGTACTTCAAAAGGCAACAAAGATAAATGTTTGCAACAGATCCAACGAAGAAAGCAGGTAAAGATTAAACTAGAAAGCAAATAACGATTGTTTTGCCACTCCGGGCGGTGATACTGCTATACTACTACGACAAACTGGCTGGAACGGTAGAACGATGATTTCTCCGGCAGACTCTTGGACGTCAAGTGACCATAGCTGTGGCGAGGAACGAGAGACTGGATAATGCTGAAAGACTGATCTTCTAGAGAGAATTCTACTAAGTGAGTATGAGAACCGAGAGCTTTTTCGAACTAAGAACTACTTGTCTCTCTCCAAGTGGCTTCTTTTATATGGAGGCTTGCCCTTGCTTTTAGGGTAGGCTTCCTTCTCGATTTGACTTTTCTGCCCTTGTTAATGATCATCCCAGCTATCCTTCTTCTCCATCTCGAGCCTTTTCTCTGGCATGCATTCTTGTCAGTATTGTACCCTTCTAGCGCTCTTTCCACTTGCGTCGCCTGAATCATTTCCTATTGGCTTGGATCCCTTAATCCTGCACACTTGAACAACTGTTTTGCAGATGATACATGCATTTCACGACATACTGACCAGTAACCAAGGCTTAGAATACGACTTATCAATATATGTCTCAAAAAAGTGGAGAGATTATGTTATAGGGTGAATATATTAGTGTTTTGCAATCACTTTGCTTACGTAATTGAAATTTTTGAGATACATTTGTTTAAAATTTTGTGCAGCAGAGTATACATGTATATCCATGTTTGTTTGTGCTGAAAGAATGCACACACATATATAATACATTTATATACTCGTTTGTTTCTTCTATACATATATATATATATATATATATATTTGGAACTTTGTAAAATTATATTGACAGTTTTGATATATTTAATTTTTTGTTATTTGGTAGGATGGATCACATAAATGAAATTGATAGTATTGATTGGGATAGCATAGAAATTACTCCACTTGAAGAATCACAAATTGATGCTCCTGAGATCTTGATGGATGAAGAAACAATGTTTGCTTTGTGTCTTTAATAGCACAAAGAAAAGATAATTACTTGGAGTTGCATCTTACTCTTTATTTTATTATCTCGGTCTTATTTTTGTTTTGTTTACTCGAGTTGCAGAAAGAGTCGTGCAAAGGGACGACCTTTAGGTGGGATGCATGGTAATACATGCCAAAAGCGGGGGGCAGTTGCAGTTGAAGAACCAATAAGATATGAAAGAATTAATTGTGTAGCATTTGTAGCATGGAGCCTACTATTTTTTATAAACTGACATTAGTTTGAAAAAATTTCAGCCAAATGAATCATAGCATAGAGGTAGAGGAAAGCATAAACTTAGAAGACGTACATCGAGAAAATGTACGAAGAAGAAGCTCACTCCAAGGAAGCCAATTTAGTGATAATGTATTCTAAGGAATTATGCTTTTGAAGAACATGTTCATGGATTGTCTATGCTCTTGTGTCTTGTTGAAGTATTTTGTGAAACTATGACTTTATGGAAGTATTTTATGAAACTATGATTTTTAAATCCATGTTTTTGTGGAAGTAATAACAGAGGATGAGTTTTAATGGTTACTTTTTTGGATTTTAAAAAAAAAAATCCTTATAAGTAAATATATGATGTTTCTAGATGGTATATGATAAATACATGTTTATGGATTGGTATGGTGATTGATAATTGTCTTGAACAAAATTATTATTATTATTTAAAAATATTTTGCAGAGCATGGCAAATTTTGTACACATTTTATTGAGACGACAAATGTATACATTTTGTAGAGACAGGCAAATTTAGGCAATTGTTCACATTTTGTAGAGACGGCAAATTTTATAGAATTTAGGTAAAATATTTGAGGGGTGATTTAGGCAATTGATAAATGGAGGGAGGGAGGTAATATTAAAAATGAATAGAAAAAGGAGAAAATGTCAGAAATCCCTTGTTCTAAAAAATACGCATGCCACGATTCCAAATTACGAAAGGTCAGCGATTTTAATCCTAAATTTCGAGAGGTCAGCGAAATTAATCCCTTATTCCGAATTCTCTCATATACATGATCACGGGTATGAAGTTTTTGAGAAAATAAAGTAAAAAAAATAAGACTCCCCCGTCCCACAAGAATATGCATTTTTAAATTTTGAAAACTCTTTTCATTCTAATAAGGTGTGACTCATTCTCCACTAACAGTATTTTTTTTAGTTTTTATCTCTACATCTTTCTTACTTTTTCAATTTTTCATGAAAACTCGTGCCGAGCCCAAAGTGCATATTCTTTGTGGACAGAGGAAGGATTATAGAAGTAGTTTTCAATCACAAGTAATCATGACAACTAAACGACCCCTTTGTCTATTTGGTCGTGGGACTAGACAATTGTCACTTGCTAGCTTGGTGAGAAGACGACGAGGCTGGCCAAGGAATATGTGTCGAGCATGTCCAAAATTCTCAATAACATTATTAGAAATGAAGAATATCAAAATATTACTCCATCTATTTTCTATATAGAAACTCTTTCATATTAGAAATGAAGAATATCAAAATATTACTCCATCTATTTTCTATATAGAAACTCTTTCATTTTCCTAAAAATAGAAAGTTTTCATTTTAATAAACTTCTTTCTCTCTATGAGGTATGATCCATTTTTCACTAGCATACTATTTCTTTCTATTTCTCTTTTACTTTATCAATTTTGTATTAAAATTTGTGTCGTCAAAAGTTGCTTTTTTTAGAAAACGTAGGGAGTATATATAAGTGTGGTCGGCTGTGCCATGAGTCCCTATTAATTTAACTTTTTATAAATATTATACGCTCTCTGTCTGGGCTAAGATGACATATTTCTTAGTCGGCATATTATTTTAAGAGTTGTTGGTAAATGCAGTTAACTGGAGAGGGAAAAAGTGGGTGTAAGTATTAAAATAGAAATGTGTGATCTTAGTTGATACTACAAACTAAAAAGAAGAGTTGTGATCAATTGGGACGAATGGATGAAGTTGTATATATTTGTAGTTAGAATAAATTGTACAAAGATTTGATTGCTTGGTAGACTACTGACCTACACCTATCATAAAACCCTATCCAAAAAGATTCTCATGGGTATTCTTTTTACAATTATCACAGACTAAATCTAAACATAGCTAATATTGAAGTTCTTAAAAGATGGATATTACAAAAGAAGATGTATCTTATTAGTACGAGTAATATCTATCAAATTTGTTAATCTTTCATTGAAAATGCAATTTCGTACCTGCATATTCTCATAATTTCTCTTTATTTTTTGGTGTGTTTTGGTTCATTTATATAAATAAATGCTTTACTAGTAGGAGTCACTCCAAATCTGCACCCTATGCACCGACTTTCCCTTTCTACTTTTGCCAATATTTTGCATCACTGTCATAGTTGGTTTAGTATTAAGCAAACATGCCACATGCCACAAAAATGATTGTATTGATAGAGAAAATACATAAAATTCTAGTTTCTTGAACTCAAAATATATTCATCATTATTATAAAAAATTGAGTGCAAAAAATGAAAATCACTATTTATAAGTGGTTTGGAAACTCTAGAAATTGGAAAAGAAAATGAAACAAAATTGCAAAAATGAAAAAAAAATCAAAATTAATAAAATGATAATTTCCAGCACATAAAACAGAAATCCATAGTATGGCAAAGAGACTTCCATAAAGTTTGAACAATGATTCGGAAGCGTCACACTTTAGGTTTTATATAAGACCTCTGGGTAAATACTAGTAGTAGTAGTAAAATCAGAAATTGCAATAGTAATAAGAATTGCGACTTAGCAAATAAGTAGAGATAGTTATCTTGTATGGGGGTGTAGCTCATATGGTAGAGCGCTCGCTTCGCATGCGAGAGGCACGGGGTTCGATTCCCCGCACCTCCAATGTTTTTATATCATTAGCATTAAATATTGTTATACCTCAGATTTTTATAATTTTGAAGACTAATTAATAACACTGATATAATTCTACGATTCACTGCTTGGGCTTGGGCTAGGATCCGGCAACGAGAGGCCCGTATCAGTATCGTCAGCCCACTGCATTCGCATGATGGCGTCAAGTATCCATCTGTTCCAACTAGTGCGTCGCCTCACTTTCATTCCCTACAAATTCAAACATACGAGAATTTCAAGGAATTTGCTAACAAAGCATATATACCAAATTAATTGATAAATCAAACCTCAACTTCCACAGTTGGTGAACACGAAATCAACGTGAACAGAATAAGTCCAATATCTTTTGTCAGCCTATCAAACTGTAATTGTATGTCAAACTTTGTTTCTTACTAATGCAACTAAAAAAAAAAGAGAGAAGAAAAGCATGATGGAGGACTTACTCGTGGAAAGCTAGTGATAAAAGTAATCGGAACCCAACCGTTTTCGTCCATGTGCTGTTTTAGATAAACATCTCCAGCAAGATTATCATCACTGCAACATCAAGTTCAAATTATCTTCAAACACTACAAAAAAAAGTCTATTTACTAGCGGAAAATTTTGTTGCTAATAGTCATAATTCCGCTGCTAAAACTGGTTAGCAGTGGATTAACAACAGATCTACACCGCTACTAAATTGTTTGCTGCTAAATTTTAGCAGCGACTAAATTGTGCTACTATTATTTTAGTTACGAACTAGCAACATAATGACTTCGTTGATAATTGTTGGAATAAAAAACGGATCAAAAACTTTAGCAACAAACTCAGTTCATTACTAACTATTAGCGACGGATTAGCAACGTCCTAAATCTGCCGCTAAACTTTTGGCATCAAAAAAGAGATCGTAAACTTTAATAGCGGACCTAGTCTGTTACTAATTGTTAGTAGCGGATTAGCAATGCACCAAATCCGCTTGTAAAATGTTGGCATCAAAAAGGGATCGAACACTTTAGCAACAAACTAGTCCATTATAAATTTTTACCAACGGATTAACAACACACTTAATCCGCCCTAAAATTGTGGTACTAAAACCATGGAAAACTTTAGTAACATACTCAGTTCGTTACTAACTATTAGCAACAAATTAGCAGCAACCTCAATTTGCCCCTAATGTAAGTATTTTTTAAAAAAATCATCAATTGGTATTTCGCTACTAAGTTTAAGTTACACATTATTGATCCAATTATAACAAATTGCTTACAATAAACCAACAAATTATCAAATAAATAAACATCAATCTATAGACAAAAAGAAGGGTAACTGTTAAACTACAAATGTATTTTTCCAAAAAAATATGAAGTCTAAAACCGTTTTGAGTTTAAATTATAAGTCTATAAATAAAAAAATTGATGTCAATCTCCAAATTCTGCAAAATCATCCCGACCAGATTGAGCAGTAGAGTTACTCAAGTGCTAGGACTGCTGGGGCATGTATTAGTCGATCCTCTCTTTTATAATCTTCACTTCATATGTTATGCCGTGAACGATTCATACACAGTCACTGATAGGAACACCTTTTCCGCCGCCGATATATCAAGTGCGGCATTCATATCTTGTTCAGTTTTTCTACAAATCACGCACAAGAGGATTCGGTAGTATGAGTGTGACCACCACAACAACTCTACATATATAATACACATGCATATATTAGTGCAATACACAAATATAAGTTGAGCAAATATAGTAGAAAATGCTAATTCTCCTCAACTTCACATGACGGAAAAATATTTTTTTTAATACTTGATACAATCTCCAACTTATTAATGTTAATATTGATCCACAAAGTTAAAATCACAAACTAGGACTTTTCATTTCATAATAGGTATAACAAATTGCTCGATATTAGTTTTTCTTGATGTGATTGATTATACATAATATGCTTTTGTTCCTATTTGTCATACTTCTCAGTTCTTTCGTTTTGTTATAAATAATTGATTTCTTTTGTAGACTAGATTTTAGAGTTATTATTAATTATTAATATTTTGCAATTTTTTGTTATGATTATTATCAACATCTGGCTCCAAATTTGAGTTTGAATTTGTATGTATCTTTTTATTTCTTCATGAAAGAGAAAATATCACAAACGAAATTTTTTCGTTGTTGATTTCCCACAGACCATTCTCTGCTAGTACTTTTGGCAACCAAGATCCACTACAATTCCGTTGGTAATTTATTGCCAGCGGTATTTGTCCGTTGATAATTACATGTGGACCATTTTCCGTTGCTAATTCGTTAGTAATTTATTACTAGCGACATCGTTTATGTTGTTATTTAGTATCAAACCATACGTCGTTGCTAATCTGTAAATAAAATTAAAGAAAAGAAAAACAAACATATATAAAAAGAGAACATACCTGAAGTAGTATTCAATTTGGTTAAGAATGGCGTTTCTCAATTCTTGTGGTGATAATTGACGTCGTCGACGCCGATCACTAAGAGGAGTCATGCTAACCAAAGAGAATCGGTATGTATGAAGAACAGAAGAAATCGAGCGAATTAGGGTTCTTATATGCAATCGTAGGAGTAACAAAAAATCCTATTCTATTGTAGATGAGTCTATTCATGTTACATATGATAACTATATATTTTCCAAATCTAAAACATATATATGGCCATAATATAATATGAACATATTTGTAATTTAAAATTAAGGTAACGGATAAAATAATAAATTTAAAATAGTTTTTACTAATTCAATTTATTGAGAAATATTATGCCGCATATTTCATGTGCCACCATTCATGAGTATCATTCTGGTTTAATCTATATTTTTATTTATTTATTTTGTGTTATACCTTTATTTTAATTCTAATACCTTAATAAAGGTTTTTACTGACACTATTAACTAACCAAATTAATTAAAAATCAAATCTCAATTTATTATTTTATTGATTTATTTGAAATATAAAGAAAATGATACCATCGAACTTTGATTTTAATTAATTTGATTGATTAATGACATCAATAATACTAGTTTTTTTTTAAGTATTTCAATCAAAACTAAATGTTGTCCGCTTCAAAACATGTCTCTCGATTTATTTATTAGGATTAATCAAAGTCGAACTAATTCGAACCTTAATATTTAAATCGTTTAAGTTCATTTTAGAAAATCCAAATTTTAAAAATATGGAATTCATTTTAAATTATTTTAGTACATGCTCTTCTAAAATGAATTCTATATTGAATCTGTAAGTTGTGCTGGTGCACTACGGCGTTAGCAATTAATTTTGCATATATCACTACCTTTTTATTAAATGATTTATAAATACAATAAGGCGAATAACTATTTTTCATATTGTTTGAGCTTGAGTTATAGTCGCTAAACTCGCAAATAAAGATACTTGCTTGTATCGTAATAATCGTTATCACAAAGAGCGATATCTCCTGCATCATCTTCATCTCTCTACTGAATAATCTTCCTTCACCTGGTTTTGGGCATCTGCATTTTTGCTATGATTTCACACTACCTCTAGCGCCGTCTTCATGTAAATTTCTCAAACTAAGAATGCCCAAATTCCATAAATTAATACACCCCAAGTTTTAGCTAGAAAATATGTATTCCGCACCGTTGGGAACTTCTAAGCCATTGATTCATTTTCCCACGGTATTCCCCAGTCAAAGAACTCGAAAGAATTTGTATTTTTCCCTGAAACCCGCCAAAAGAGTGCAGCTTAATTGCCACCCACGTGTTTTTATACCGAAAGCTAGTTCCAATTCGACCTCGTCGGCGAATTCGGGTGCTGGAGATGAGGATTTTGTAGCCAGGGTTTTGAGGGAAAACCCCAGCCAAATTGAACCCAAGTATTTGATTGGGGATAAATTGTACACGTTGAAAGAGAAGGAGAGCCTGAGTAAAAAGGGTTTCAATGAGAGAGTTCAGGGGATTATGAATAGGTTGAATTTGAAGGCATTGGTGGGTGGAAGTGTTAAGGAGAGTGGCGGTGATGTGAAGCCGGAGACGGAGGTGTATTTGAAGGATTTGTTAAGGGAGTACAAAGGGAAGCTCTTTGTACCGGAGCAGGTTTTTGTGGGCAATATATCTGAAGAAGACGAGTTCGATAAGAATGTGAAGGAGTTGCCCAAAATGAGCTATGATGATTTTAGGAAGTATATGAATAGTGATAAGGTGAAGTTGGTGAGTTTTAAGGAGGATGGCGGGGTTCTATATGGTGACGCTCTTTACAGGGATTTCGTTGTTGATTTGAAAGAAATTCCTGGAGAAACAAGCTTGCACCGAACTAAATGGTGTGTAGTGAGTATATCAAAGTTTGTTGCTGCTTTGTGTTTGATCATGTGCTTGAATTCACGAGTTGTGGTTGCAGGGCTATGAGACTGGATGAAGAACAAGTGCAAGATCTTCTGGAGACATATGATGGACCACGGAAAGAAGTAGAGAAGCAAACACTGGTATCAACATTTATCATTTATTTAAAAGCTTTTCCAGGATTCATACACTCATGTTAAACGGTAGACACATATCCTTTCTATTCCCCATGCTCTGAAAAATGAGAAACACAAGTGAACATTAACATGTCTAGAATGGCCACTTAATATCTCCAGTACAATCTTGAGATGCTACAAACACTTGCATAGTGCCATTATAATAACTTAAAGACAATATAGTATAAATAATCGTAGTGTAAAATGTGAAACCTCTTTAGTTGTATAGTTTAATTATTTCCTCACAGGACTACATTTTGTATGGCATAAGACCACATACTTTCCCTAATTAGTAACAGTGTTGGTCGTGTAAGATCATGATGACAGCAAGAAACATAAGCAAGCTATCATGGTTTAATCATCTAGGTCGATAATATAGTTTCTTGATGACAGAATCCATTTGATTTTTCCACTTGTAGTTATTGCCAAGCACTATGGAATTCAGAAGCTAGTACTAATAGAATTGCATTGCTTAGATTGATTGCCTAGGCCAAAATTCTTTAGAAGTGTAGTTTGTCAGTATGCTGGATTATATAAATGAATGGGGCATGTGAGTTGTCTTACACCTCTTTTTTCACTTTCTCGAGGCCTGGGTTGGAAAGCTGCCAGAATATCCTCATCCTATAGCTTCAAAGATTTCCAGCAGGGTGATGGTTGAACTTGGGATGCTGACTGCTGCAATGGCTGCAGCTGCAGTTGTAGTCGGGGGATTTTTGGCTTCTGCAGTATTTGCTGCTACCACCTTTGTCTTTGGTGTAGCTGCATATGTCATATGGCCTCTGACCAAGCCATTTCTCAAGCTATTTTTAGGTCTTACATTTGGGGTTCTAGAAAGAATCTGGGATAATCTTGCTGAATATCTTGGAGATGGAGCAGTTACATCAAAACTATATGAGCTCTACACTTTTGGTGGGGTCTCTGCCAGTATTGAGATGCTAAAGCCAATCATGTTGGTCTTTGTGACAATGGTGCTTCTTGTTCGTTTCACCCTATCTAGAAGACCTAAGAATTTCAGAAAATGGGTGGGCTTCACTTCCATCATTTTCTTTTGATAGCTTTGCTGTTAGCAGTTCGTTACAATTGCTACTTCTACTTCATGCAGGATATATGGCAAGGCATTGAATTCTCTCAGTCAAAGCCACAAGCCCGTGTTGATGTTAGTTAATATACTTGTATTTGCTTTCTAGTTTTAGTAAACCATTATATTTGTTTCCATAGCATGCTGAGAATAACATGTCTGCAGGGTTCCACCGGAGTCATGTTTAATGATGTGGCAGGCATTGAGGAAGCAGTGGAAGAGCTCCAGGAGGTATCATTTTTCAGAATAATTATATAATAGCTATTGGAATTTTGCAACTCTTCACTCCACATAAATTCTAAGAGGCAAACCTGAATCGATGCATTTTAAATAATTTATCCTCTTAAGCTAATTATTCTTTCACTAATTTATTTGCACATAGAAATACTTTTAGCTAAGATAGTGTTTGATATGCAATTTCTTTGACCTCAAATTTTCAAATGAGATGTGAAATATGATTGTTGATATGTAGTGATCACAGAACTTTGAACCTTTCTGATCCCTCTTTTTTTTTTGGCTGCAAATCAGTTGGTTAGATACCTAAAGAATCCTGAGCTATTTGATAAAATGGGAATAAAACCTCCTCATGGAGTACTACTTGAGGGCCCTCCTGGATGTGGCAAGGTCAGTTGTCTCTCTCTCTTTTTTTTTAGAAACATGAATTACAAATATCATACAATGAGTTATACAGTTAAATGGCTCATTACCAGACACTAGTTGCAAAAGCCATAGCTGGTGAAGCCGGTGTTCCATTTTATCAAATGGCTGGATCGGAATTTGTTGAAGTACTAGTTGGTGTTGGTTCTGCTCGTATCAGGGACTTATTTAAGAGAGCAAAGGTAACTGTTCATTTGTATCATTTGTGCGAGGTTTATGTCAGTACTAAATTATTATTGGCCATACCAACATTTTTTTCTGAAAAGCTATGCTGTATTCGTTCCATACAAAAAATTTGTCTCTGTTTTCAGTATAAAATAAGATTCGGCTTGTGAATTACTTGGCATCCTGTCCTCAATTATGATATATTGCTCCAGTTAGGTTGCCATTTTCATAATCATCTCAGAGATCTCAGGTTTAGCATTCTTATAAGTTAGGCTAGCTAGTTTGGCATATCATATTTCACTTTTCGGTGCTTTTGCCGTGCACCTTATTGGTGTCATCTACATGGCTGAAGTTAATTGGTTTAATTTGGAAAATAAAACACAACAGGAAATTTCCACTGAACATTCCAATAATATTATTCTCAGTTTTCCTTGAAGATAATGACAGGGGAACTATTGAGTCAATAGGATGAGTAAGTAACTAGTCCATCCTTATTGCTCAAAAATGGCATCTATAGAGACTAAAGTTTCAGTGAGTCGTCTAGCAGATTTTAGGTTGTAAAGGTGGTTATTCGGTATACTCCTTTATTGATTATATATGCTCTTTTGCAGGTCAATAAACCATCGGTCATTTTTATTGACGAAATTGATGCACTGGCCACAAGGTATGGCTATTCAATTTATTTTTTCTTTCTTGGCACCAAGTTTAAATTAGCAACTTGCTTGTCCTAGATTTATATCCACAATTGCCATATACTTCCTACAAGCAACTTCTGGTTGCCAGAATAAACTCAGGATTTCATGTACTTGGAGTTGTACTTGATCTGGGCCTCTAGTGTAAGATATGCATGCTGTAATGCTGATCATACCTGATCTATTGCATCGTGCCCCCTTCAAACAATTTGTATTATGATAGTTTCTCTGTTCTTGCTTTGTACTACTAATGTTTTCTTGTTGAATTTTGTTGATAATAGGCGACAGGGAGCATTCCAAGAATCATCAGATGACATGTACAATGCATTTACTCAAGAAAGGGAGACTACATTGAACCAGCTCTTGATAGAACTAGATGGATTTGATACAGGCAAAGGTGTTATATTTTTGGGTGCCACCAACAGGATGGATTTGCTAGATCCTGCCCTTCTTCGTCCTGGTCGCTTTGATCGTAAGGTGTGTTTTCCTTGAACAGAGTATTGAGTCATCAAAGCTTGATTACTTTCTTCGCGATGCATGGACAGGCTTTTGTAACTGTTTTGGTTGATTCTAGATAAGAATCCGTCCTCCAAATGCAAAAGGGAGATTGGAAATTCTAAAAGTTCATGCACGGAAAGTGAAACTATCAAATACTGTCGATTTGTCGACCTATGCAAACAACCTGCCAGGTGAGCAATTGACTGTTGATTTTTTTTTCTGTATTAAACTGAAGGTGATTTTTTCATACAGTGCTATTCTCTAATCTTCATTGCCGTAATCATTGTAACCAGGGTGGTCAGGTGCAAAGTTGGCACAACTTCTCCAAGAGGCTGCTCTTGTGGCAGTGAGGAAAAGTCATACTGCTATTCTTCAGTCAGATATGGATGATGCAGTTGACCGTCTCACGGTGGGTCCTAAGCGTGTCGGGATAGACCTAGGTCATCAAGGACAATGTCGACGAGCTACTGTAGAAGTAGGGACTGCTTTGACTTCGCATCTGCTAAGGCGTTGTGAGAATGCAAAAGTTGAGCGTTGTGATCGTGTATCAATTGATCCTCGTGGACAGGTTTTGCCTCTTTATCCGTTGATTTTCTACGAATGTTGGAGTTTACACAATATTGTAGCACAATCAACGTGTTTATGCTAATGGTTCTTTTTCTCACCTTTTCACTGATGATATTGAGATGTCTCTTGCAGACACTGTCCCAAGTTATATTTCACCGTCTTGATGATGAGTCATACATATTTGAGCGCTATCCTCAGTTATTACACCGCCTTCAGGTCTGCCATTTCAGTTTCGACGATATTTCACTATTCTCTCCTAGTTTTACAGTATGTAGTTGAGATTATAAAGGTGTTGAGATTTTCTATTTAAAGGTATTACTAGGAGGGAGAGCTGCTGAAGAAGTAATTTTTGGACGAGACACTTCTAAAGCATCAGTCAGTTATCTGGCTGATGCATCTTGGCTCGCTCGTAAGATAATCTCAATGTATGTGTTATCCACTGTGTTTCCTATGGTTCTCTGCTCCCTGCATCGTTACTAATTGTGTTTCTTGCAGATGGAATTTGGAGAACCCAATGACAGTGCATGGCGAACCGCCTCCATGGAGAAAGAGAAGTAAATTTGTTGGTCCAAGAATCGACTTTGAGGGTTCTCTGTACGACGATTATGATCTGATCGAGCCTCCTGTCAACTTTAAAATGGATGACGACATTGCAAGGAGGACGGAGAAGCTAATGCATGATATGTATGGAAAGACTGTTTCATTGCTTAAGAAGCACAATGCTGCTTTACTCAAAACGGTTAAGGTACGTGGTTTAGTCAAGATTATTGGTCTAGTAGAGCTGTTGATTTGAAGAGCTCCAGTGGTTATACAGAAAGATTTGTTTCATGTTGCAGGTCCTTGTTGATCAGAGAGAGCTTACAGGGGAAGAGATCGATTTTATTATTGAGAATTATCCTCCGCAGACGCCTACGAGCCTCGTTTTGGAAGAAAGGGAACCAGGGAGCCTTCCATTGTTCCAACAAGATGTGGGTGAGACTGAAGAGTTGGAGTACACCATGCTGAATTCATGACAATTTGATAGATGCTCATATAATGCCGAAATTTTTGTTCATTAGTTAGATAGTTGAGATGAGTATGTTGTACCCAAGTTGAGATTTCATTTCATTGTAATTTTAACATGATATTCAAAACATTGTAGTCATATATCACAACCACATATTGATACGGATTTGAAGATGTTAAATTTCAACAAATTGATGCTTCCTAACATATTTTTGTAAATATGGAGAAATAATATCATTATCAACTACTAATAACTTGCTAGCAAAAATAGATCATGGAAAAAAAAGTAAACTGGTCCGGTTCAGCATAGTTTAAAAGCAGTTAGTTTGTTACGAAAATACCCCTGAATTGACGTCGTATTTGCATAGGTTCGCTCTCTCTGCTCATTCGTTCATGGTTTCTCAACACACCCTTGTTGAAAAATGAAAATGGATTCGGTTGTAAAACCGTCAATATATTCCCTCTCTCCAAACCCCTCTCCCTCTCTCTTTCCAAACACACCCATACTCGGAAAGAGGGAGAAGATAGAACCCCACCTAAACAGGAAATTACATGCAAAACCACATTTTTTTTCTGTAAAATACTTAGGGTTTTAACATATTGGGTTGTCTGTGTTCTTTTACCCCTTTCATGAATTGCAATCCATGTTGCTGCAATTTCATGGTGGATGAATGGATTTTGAGGTTTCTGCGGCCGATTGTTTGGTAGCCCTATTAGCAACTGTTTTCTGTGGTATTCCGGAGGGTCAAGTTAGGACTGAGCTGTTCCAATTTGCGCGGAAATTGGTGGTGTGGAAATGGCTGTGCAGGTGAATGAAGGTGCGACTGAAAATGGTGGTGTGGAGAGACAGTCGGGGGAGTCGATGATGGAGCAACTGATGCCTGAGATCACTTCGCATGCCCTGAGTTACTTGGATTATCGGAGCCTCTGTTGTCTCTCCATGACAAATTCGCACATGCGCAATGCTGCCAATGATGACTATGCCTGGAAGGCGCTTTACCGTAAGGTTGGTTGGATTTCACTTCTCAAGATTTTTTTTCTGAATTTTAAGTGGTGTTTCATTTGTTTTTCGATTTGTGAATGGCTCCTTGTTGTTTAAGTTGATGTGATTGCTTTGCTGAGATGTGTGGGAAACCTGGTTTAATTGTTGGAAATGGAACTGGAAGTAAAAGGAACAAGAAATCAGAATTCAAGATTTGACTGTTAATTGATGTTATAGGAGCTTAATATGTTTTAAAGAAACAGGCTCTGGTAGGTTATTGGCTGATTAGGAAGTGAATAATGTATTAGTAGAAATCGAATTGGTTTTGGATCATGATGCTTCTGTATATCTCTGCATTTTGCTGTCTTCTTGAGATCAAATGGCCCTTAGTAATGATAGATGCCCCAACTATGTTATTTAATTAAATTTTTATGTCTATTTATTTAAAACTCTGAGGATAATTTTTTACATGGAAAAGTAATTTTGTGAAATGTCTGGGATGTATAACTTTGTCGTCTTGGGCAAATGCAATTAGCAAGAAGTTGGTTAGTCTTAATCTGCTTCCCCTGTATGTGAGTGCGTGATCTGTGTATATCCTCACTTCTCGAGTTGCATTTGTACAGTTTATATATGCTACTACATTATTGTAGTCTTGAAGTTCTTATGGACACAAAGGTTTTCTAATGCAAGAAGTGTTATCTTAATTCTTACATGGTGATAATAAGGCTTGCCATATTGAAGCTATAGGGTAATTAAATTCATTTAATTGTTAAGAGGGTATTTGTACTAAGATATCATATTAGCTTATGTTGCTTCTCCTGGTGGAGACAGGAGGTTTTTTTTCATGTTTCCTGAATCCTGCCATATCCAATAAATGGATAAAGGGGGGTATATGTCCCTTTCCGAAAACAATTCTATAATTTAGTACGCCATTTTGTCACCATTTAAAAGAGAAAAGCAAGCCTACAGTTGTATTGCATGTTTTAGCTAAGAGAGTGGAGTTGCCAATTTAATATCGTGAAAGAAGAAATCATACTGTGATCGGCAATCGACTGTTGAATCATTATTGAATCAGGAAATTCATTGGTTGACTTCAAAATTATGTGCTACTTGTTTATAACTGTGTTGTGGTTTATAGTTGCTAGCAATCAGTGATGACGTGTTTATTGTGCTAATTATGCTTCTTTTGATTTTCTAATAGGATTTCACTTCGGAACAAGACAGTGTAACCCCACCTAATGGGTGGAAAGCATATTATGCTGCTACAAGAGCTGTTGTTACGACAAATGCTGAATTTTTTAGGAGGGTCAGGGAAAGAATGGTTCAAGGTATGCGTCAATTTTGGCTTCATGCTGATTAAGTGAAGTGTTTCCGCCCAAATTGGGACTCATTTAGTGGGTATGCTGCTATCTTCAAAGTTCTTTACTTTATGCTAACTAAGTAGAGTATTTTTTATATCCAACACGAGTGAGGCTTTTCAATTTCCTTTGTGACCATGTATGCATGATTCACTTTGTCAGATTCTGCAATAAAAAAAACACATGCCAAAGTCTTAATCAGAACATGATATCTTTGGGTCCCTGAACCTTGATGTGTTTTTTCTCTAATTAAGCTTGATTTGTGAAATCATGTGTGCTTCTTATACCGACTTTTGTTTCATCACCATCTCATTAACATGATATTTGCATTTCATTATGCCCTAGCATGGTTAAACCTTTTATACACCTATGCAGACAGTAGCTTATAACATGTTGGTTGACTCTGTTTCTAGTTACAATGCAGTGATGGGGAGCAGGCAGATATTACTTGGCAGGGAGGATGTGGCTGCTTTCCGGATACAAGATGTGAGGGTTCGTGTATTGTCAAATGTGGCTTGGCTGACGATGAAAGTGTATCTTGAGAACGTACCTGGTCTGTTCAATATGACGAATATATATGAATTGCGCGATGGAAGATGGAACATGGTGCACTACCACTCCTCGGATTTAGTGTGGATTGGAGGAGGTGGGCATGGCCATGGGCAACAACCTGTGCATGTGTAGAGGAAGTAGAATTAATTCATCATAGTTGAAAGAAAGATGTATTAGGGGGATTTTATGAGCTACTAGTATTTTTTTCTTCCCCTCTCTTTGAATTCTCGGCTGATTTTATGACAAAATGCATGCACAGAGCAACTTTTCTTCTTCCTTGCTTCATTTTTGTCAAGTCAAATTTATTTAGGTAATGGGATCACAGCTCAAGAAATTATTTATCTGGAAACATAGATTAAAAACTGGTCATATCATTTATATTCATTTTAAAAAAATGAATACTCTCTTTGTCTCATTAATAATGTCTCAAAAAAATAAGTACTGAAGTATATAAATTAATTAAAGGACATTTAAATAGTAGTACTATGATTTTGAGGGCAAATGGGTGTAAATTTAAACCCTACAATTGGGTGTCCTGCTCCCGAGCACACCTTATAATTGCCGTCGCCACGTCTCTTTGATTTCCCAATTTATGATGAACAGCAACTGAATTGCTCTCTGCGTCTGCGCATAAATTCCATAGATTTTTTGCAAAAAGTCTGACAGATTACTCGAAATAGGCTACCCCCAACACTAACAAAGAAAGAGGGAGGAAGAATGGACGAAGAAACACGTAACAAAATCGAGGAGACGGTTTTGGAAATCCTCAAAAATTCAAACATGGACGAAACCACCGAATTCAAAATCCGCAAATCCGCCTCCGAGAAGCTAGGAATGGACCTCTCCGACCCTACCCGGAAGAAGCTCGTCAGGGGGATCGTGGAGACGTACCTTACCGAACAACAGGCTAAAGCGGAGGAAGAAGCCGAAGAGGAAGAGGAGGAAGACGGCGGCAGAAAGCCAGGCGAAAAGGAGTACGATGACGAGGGCGGCCTCATTGTTTGCCGCGTGAGTTTCCATTTCATTTGCACATTTGTTGACAGATTTTGTTGCTCTATTGCATTTGCAGAGCTCTTTTTGTGCCCTTCAATTTTGGTAATAGGGTTTATTTGATAATTCATTGTAATTGGAGATTTATGATGGAATGTATGTCATTCCTTCCATCCTTTTGATTATTACAGTATTCAATAATGCTCTCCTGCAAACTACTTCATGTTTTGTGGCAAAAATACATATTCTGAAATTGAGTATTGTGTTCAGCCATTTTTGAATTCAAACGGTACCATCTTTTATTAAAAGGAGTCTGTTTGCAGGCGATTCTTAAGATATCCTCTTACATTCTAGCACATTATGTTCTGATATCATGTTTCTTGTTTGTGTAGTTATCTGACAAGAGAAGAGTGACACTCTCTGAATTTAGAGGGAAGACTCTGGTTTCCATGAGGGAGTATTACAAGAAAGATGGCAAAGAACTTCCAACAGCCAAAGGTAAACACTGCTCTACTGCTGTAAGGCTTCGTATATACAGATATATGTATGTCCTCTGTTTGTATGCCAAGCATAATTTTCGTAAGAATTCCTTGTTCAACGCTAGTTGCCTCGGTTGTGTTTTGACAATATTTGGACTTGAGCTAGCATGTTCAGTTGGATGGGAAAGATCCAAATATGCTTCTGTGAAGTAAACCCTAAACCCTTGCAAATATAGTTGCTATGTAATATAGTCTGCATATGTAAGTTATGGAGGGGAGTGGAGTGAAGCTAATACAAGCTTAGAGGAAAATATAGTGAGCATGGACTTGGTATATAATGAAAAGCCCTTTTGAAACATGGGTTGATGATGATGCGCAGCCTAATCAGTTTTTTGTCTATTTTCCATCTGTTTTCATTTCCTTAGTCCGCCTGGAGACTAAAATCAAACACATAATTGGTTGGAAAGCTTAATTGTTGACATTGCCATGAGACGGAGATTTTGAATGCAATATGGATCAAGCTTTTATTACAAATTTAGCTACTCTAAACTGGAGGTTAAAACCAAACACATGATTAGGCCTTTTGGAACTAGTACTGCTTCTTGTTGATTTCTGAAATGAACATTGTCGGAGTTATTTACTTTGGCAAAGTATGTGTGCAGGAATAAGCTTGACAGCCGAGCAGTGGGCCTCCTTCTATAAGAATGTACCTGGTATAGAGAAGGCCATCAAGAAGATGGAATCGAGATGAACTACTTGTGTCTCGTCCAATGTAAGAGACCCTGTTTTGATCTCCAGCTTCAGGTGCTACTGCTAGCTATCAGTGCATATGATATGTCATTTTGCTCTCTAGAGACTCTTTTAAGCTATTATGTATCATTCCTCCTAACATTGTTTTGTTACAACAAGAATCGAGTCAGTTTGCTGAGACAATAGATGGAGTTTATCATCTTCCACTTGTTTCAAACTACATTTTGATCCTGGAAATATCTGCCTATGCTACTCAACGAAGTCTTCTTGAACTTATCTCTGGTCCAAGTTTTGTACACAGTAACATCATTAGGACTTTGGAGCATCAAAGCAAAGATGAGGTTTTGAGGTTAAAATGAAGAAAAAACCACCCCAAATTACTAAAAAAGAAAGAAGAGTAAACTATAAAAAATAAAAAATAAAAAGTATCTCTTGCATTGTTTGGGCCTAATATAATATTGGAGCCCAAACATGTTCGGTTAATAAGTTTATGAACATTTTTTGTCTTTTTAATTTTCATGTTTGTTTAACTGTATTCAAGTTATTTTAAAATGGTTAGAAAAAGATGAAAAAAATATCAAAATGCACACAAACTAGCATGCAATGACCAATTAATCACCAATCAATAACAATTAAAAAAAAATCTTAAAACTAAGGGAATATAAAAATTTGATCAGATCTGAAAAATTGTTGTTACAAAGCTATTTTTCCACATGTTTAAAATATTTACTATAAATTGTTTAGCTTTTTTTCATAGACAATTTATAAAATCAAACAATACCATTCCTGTATTGATATATCCTTTTCAAACTTAAGACGTAGCCTTTAAAGCACTTTGATAAATCACATTCAAATTTCGCAATTACTATTTTCTAATAACAAGTTAATTAAAGTCCTCCACGGAAACTATTAATACCTATAACAACAACATTTTCCTGCTCCGTTGGCCTAATTTTATCTTTTTCACCCTATTTTATTTTTTCCTCCTTATTTTAATTTTTTTAAAACAAAGAACTTGTTGACCTACTATGTTTAATTTAATATAGTACTCCACAAAACTAAATCTTTTGAAATTGTCTTAATAGATTAGCACCAATAATTTGGTCACATTGTTAGGTGTCCTTGTGCATCATAGCTTTCCTTGTCACAAAAGTTGATCAATTCACAAGATTGGTGAAGTGATCAAACCTTATTACAACAATATATCATTCTTATTACAACAATAATCTTTTCATTGATTTGATTTTATTAGAAATGGGCCACTCACCCCTTAAAAAGCCTCATAAGAGGAGGGTTATCCACACTTATATAGATTAGATTGGATCATCACCAAGTCGATGTGGGACAGAATTTAGAGAATTTAACACGCCCCCTCACGTGTGGGCCGGAAAGGACATCGGTCTTCCATCACGTGGGTAGGCAATGCTAGAGATAAGAGAACCATCATCGGAGTGGGCCGGAAAGGACATCGGTCTTCCACTCGTGAGGTAGATAAGAGATAAAGAGAAAACCATCATCGACTTGGGCCCGCTCTGATACCATATTAGAAATGGGCCATTCACCCCTTAAAAGGCCTCATAAGGAGGAGGGTTATCCACACTTATATAGATTAAATTGGATCATCACCAAGTCGATGTGGGACAGAATTTAGAGAATTTAACAGATTTTATATGGAAAAACACATTAGTTTGAATATCTAGTCAAACTTCAAAGTATACAACAATGTCAATTTATCTTACATGGAGTATATGGCATGTCCAAAGTCACCAATCAATTTTAAATTTCCACATCGTATAAATATTAAATTTCAACTCCAAATTTTTGCACAAATAAAGAGGGTTGAATTTACTCCATATCAATATATTGAAATAGTTTAGGGATTGAGTTCGATTTATATTAAGACAAAAATGATTTAAATACTCGTACCAATTACTATGTATGCTAGTATTATTTTATTTTTAATAAAGAGTAATAATGATCTAGAAAAGGTAAAGCGAACCACCATTAATATTCTCAACCGAAAGAAAGCGTCCCGTGAAGGAAAAGGTAAAGAAAATTCAAAATTGTTAATTGCTTGAATTTGCCGTCCACCTAATCTTGATAATCAATTTTATTTGGTGTTTTTCCAAACTCTATATTGTACAAGTAGCTTTCTACGACTTGTCGCACTCGTTACATACTACCACCTCAAATATAAGTATATAATACCAGTGACACATCTAGATAGAGTAACGACTCGATTGATTCACCATCAACTTACAACTCCATTAAATTTAATATTTAGAGCTATCGTCGACTTTACTATTTCCAATCTTTTAAATTTGGATAATTCCATTTTGTGTCTGCTATTCATCGCCGATGGCAATCACTGCTCTTCCCAATCCTTTGAATTTTGATCATTCCATTTGCATCTACTATTCATTGCCAACGACAATCACCACGTTCCCTATGTGTTTCGACGTCAACACCAACCTCTACTATTATTATTCCCATGAGTTTTGTTTGATAAACGTAATTAAATAGAAATCAAAGAAATTTCATTTCAAATTGCCTGAATTAGCGGAATATAAAAGTAATATTACACATCAATCACTAAATTAAAGTCTTTTGCCCCGTCAATCACGAATAAATCAAACAAACTTGGTTCTCGAAGAAATATAATATTACTCCTGTAATTCACTTGTAATCATCTATCGACCCGTGTACCATCATATGTAACGGTCCCATTAGATGTAAATATGAGTGATATTTTTGTAAGATCATCTTACGAATATAATTAGGATTATTATTCAAATATAATTAAACATTAATACTTTTATAAAATATATTTGCCGACAACTTTTTCGTTGTTTCCCCTACCGACAACTCCTCCACTATGCTGATTTTGTGTCATTACATTGGCACCTTAACAAGTGATTCAAAACTCACATAAATTATATACCTCACATTACATAGTCATAGTTCATCAATTTTTTAACAATAACACTCCAATTTATGTATACTATCAACAAAAGTGAATCCACCAGCGAAGACAGCATCGAATTTATCCATAAATTCCGAACTCGTAAAATAGAACATCAAACTGAAGAGGGAATAATTTCACATCTGAGTGCACGAATATACTTACTGCAGGAATATAAAATTGAAAGTTGTGTTCAATTTCGATTCCCAACCTAAATGAAATTGCTGGCTACAGCACACATCTCCACAACAATAACCAAAAAAAAGAAAGAAAGAGAGACAGATGTATGGCACCTCCACACAAAAATACACCAAATTTGTTGGCAACCAAAGCAACAACATAGATTTCATCAAAATTATTGCATCTTTGACTTGAAGAAAAGAGCAAAGTATTATTCACTTATACAAGAAAACATTAACTTAAAATCTACTTGTAATTGTATAGAGTATTTTGTAGTAGTATTACAAACGAAGTCCCAAAACTCCTTTTGATAGATATATGTATCTTTCCTTCTATATACATATACACAACCAACCAACCAAAATGCCTACCCTTGTTCTTCTTCCTTCAATCCATCCATCAACCATTCATCTTAAGCATTGGTCTCATCAAAAATGTCCAAAAGGGATAGAGCCTGTAATCACAAAACCAGATTCATTATGATAAGCTGATTGATATGTTGCAAGTTTGAGTTAAGTGGTGACTGAAGCATGAAGAAAATGAAACAATACCTCAGGAATGTTAAGTTCAAGGCGGAACTTGGGGCCGTCGTAGTGGTGGAGGATTGGGCGGAACGAGTCCTCCTCCAGAGGCTCGCAGATCTTCCTCGTCACCACACGGACCTGAGCAGGGAAGCGCGACTCGCCTTGGTTCTTCTTGTCCTCCCAAGCTGTGGGGTCAATGTTTGTGCCTCCGAAGCTTGCAGCCTGAAACCGAACACCAATACATCAATCATGATTCATAGATTTGCACAAGTTGAACTAAACTATCATAGTTTGATATTAAGCACAATTAAGCTAAAGAAACTCAGATAAAAACAAACCTCGAAAACTCCATGAAGCTGATGAGTTGAGTAGTTGTACAGAAAGAGGGGTAATCCTGGGGTTATGGCACGAACAGAGTCACGGTAGCGTGGTGGCAGCCCTGAAATTTTGGATAATTTTAGGTCACAGATTTATACAGCACAAATAAACTGCCAAAATTGGAAACAGCAACTCTAGATTCGTGATCGATCACTGGTAAAGATCCGTGAAATTCAGCAATTATTGACACAAATTTTACTAAAACTAACATAAACAGAGTCCATCAATTTTACCAAAATTGAATTATTCATATTTTAGGGATTGACCAAAAACGATATAGAAATGAGAAGAAATCTTACCAAAAAGTTGGCGCTTGAGGTTCTCAGCCATGGTATCGTTGTTGCAGACGAAAATATATCCACCGATGGTCTCGTTCCTCGGCAAAGCCTCAGCCGGCGGCAGCGTCTTAAACCTCTTATCAACCGCCGTCTTGTTGTCGCCGTTACTATCCTTACCGGTCTCCTTATTCCCCCTATTCTTCTTCCCCAATTTACCCCCATGCTCCTCGTCGTTCTTCCCCCTATTAATCTTCCCATTCACCACAGCATTATTGGCGAAACCTTTCCCCTTACTGTAATAGCTGTTGAAATTCATCGACGGCGTCGAGTAAACGCCCTTATTAAACCCGCCGTTCAGCCCGGTGGAGCCCGATCCGTAGCCGGAGTAATTGACTCCGCTGTTAAAGCTATCGTTGATCGGCGCCTTCCACGCATCGTTGCTGAACCCTACGTTGAAATCCGACTTCAGATCGGCGTTGCGGAAGTCGAAGTTGCGCCTCTCCTCGGTGGTCCGCTTTGCCGCGTAGTTGGTGCTCCAGATTGAGTCGTTGAGGGACAGATCGGCCAGGCTCCCCGTCTGGAGGCGGAGGTTATCACTGAACTGCCAAAACGAGGATTGATTGTTCTCCATTTTAGAATTAAAACCTCAAAAAATATCGTTAATCGGTGCAAACAGTAGTAGATGAGATGAGGAATTGGTGAAGGTAAAGGGGAATGGAGAGAGGGGCCGTATAAATGGGGGAGAAAGGGGGCGAAGGTGCGAGGAAGGAGAGGGGATAACGTGTGGATTTGTCAAAGCTAAGTGTGGAAAAGTAATGAGGAAGGAAATGGAATTTGGGTTAATTAAAAAAAGAGAAAATGGGAGTGGGGATTAATTAAAAAGTTTGGTGGAGGGTTTGAAGAATTAGGTGTGATGACGACAAAAACGCGGTTTTGAAGTTAGCCGATAGTGAAAGTGAAGTGAAGTCTAGTTTTGAGTTTCTCTCCTCATCACTACTATTTCGGCTATGTGTCGCGCTAGGAAATGAAATGCATGCGCTTGGGCACCGCATCATCGTGCTTAAACACTAAATACGTGACGGTGTGCTTTGAACAGATGCTAAGCACGCGATTGTTTTTTAAAAGTTTTCAATCTTGGGTTAATAGTATATTATCGATGTTTGATGGTTTTCCTCTGTTACGCACATTGTCTCGCACTTATATTGGCTACATTCGTTGTTTCTCTTTTGACTATCTGTATGATTGTCTTGCTTTTTCGGTGGATTTATCAATAGTTTATGATAAAAGAGAAAGAAACTCGTGATACACGATCGCCTTTTGATCATCTGGTTCGTCCTTTCGGTATTTTTTTTTACTAAATTGAACAATAACGTGCAATTGAAAGAGAAAGAAACACGTGATACACAGTTGACAAGCGGTGAGGCGGTGGTGGAAAGATTACTCGATAAGAAAGACTTCATCCCTCTATCTCAATTGTGGCCTCATATTATCACTTTTATTCTCGGTTGCGTATGGATGTTTTTGCAGTATATAAATTGAGTTGAAAGTTATAAAAAGAGTTCTTATGATTCAATCTGTCATTTCATACCTTCGAAAATAAAATTAATGTTAAAATTCATACCTTTGAAAATAAAATTAATGTTAAAATTCAAACCTATAATATCCAAGAGCTATAACAAATTTGAGTTTCAATATTGTATAAAGACGATCTAAATTCTAAATTCTAAATTCATGCAAAAAAAGTTATAAAGTATTTACTACAAACTGAGTTACACAATACTCCATCCGTTTCATAAAAATAGATCATTTAGGGTTGACACGAGTTTTAATGTGTAATTGATAAAGTAAGAAAGAAAGAGAAAAAATAGTTGAAATTGTGTAGCGAGTGTGAGACCATAAATGATAAAGTAAAAGAAAAGAAGAAAAAAAGTTACTATAAATGAATATGAACTATTTATATAGGACGATCGAAAAGTGAAATATGACCTATTTCTATTCTATGGACGTGGTATTTAAAAACAAATTAATTACAAATGACTAAACAATTGACGTTTAATGTGGTATTAATTTCATTATTATATTTTCAAAACGTGAAAATTTTCAATCATTTTTGGGATTTATTTTTAAAGGAACAACTGGGCTTAAAAGTTTTGAATGTAAAGTTATGCATATAAAGACAGCTGTCCTTTAACTTTCTCGATTTTCTATGATTGTGTAATTAACTTTCCTAAGCATAAATCCGATTGTTATGAATATACATTACCCGATGTTGTCATACTTATGTGATTCATATTTCACCCCACTGCACCAATCCTAAAATAAGATTAAAATAAAACAAAATATATTTACACTATTTACATCCTTTTTCTAATATATTTCCTAATTTATTTTTACAAAAATCACTTTTTATCTCTGGAAATAATCGAAAATAAAATTCTAGAAGGTCAGAGTGAACCATTGCATTCCAAGTGAAGGATTGAGTTCACACTGAAATGAATATTTGCTTATGTATTAAGGGAGCTGCACGTGTCTTCTACTTAAACACATGGGACCCAGCTGGCTTCCCGGGTCGGGCTGCTATTCGTCGGGCCGATATTACTAGCTTTAATGTTTTTATTTTTTTATATTTTTTAATAATTATTCACAAGTCTTATTCCTTGTAATTAAGATTATATTTGTCCTAAACGGGACACGTGTTTTTACATGATCGCTATATTTTGGATTTAATCCCACAATTACGCGTAAAATTATTAAGAATATTTGAGAAATTATTGATACGCGCGTAACGGGACGATGCTGTAATGATGAGAAGATAAAAGGTGGAAATAATATGATTGGATTTTAATTATGCATTTTCCTAATTATTGCTATTCAGATAAGGAATCCCGATGTTTGGTGTTGTAAATTTTTTATACGGATGCCCTAGCACCAAGTCCAAGCCCACCACACCCCCATGAGCCGCCCACACGGACCGAGCCTTGCCCTGTCGCAATATCCGCGTTCCAAGTCATTTCCGAGACCACGTCTCAATGCTACGCTTATTGGATTTAATTCTTCATCATGTAATTTCATAATTTTGGCTTCAGTGTAATTATAAACTCCTTTCCAGGATTTTTGTTGATTATTTCTCAGATTGTAAAATAGAATTAATGAAATACCTAGTAGAATTTCTAGATAAATCAAAAAATACATTAAATTTCTAATTTTTATCATTTATTTTACTTTCTCTATTTTCTCTACCAACTTTTGAAACCCTAGCCTTAGCGAAATAGGGTGAAGTATGGTTTACTGAATTTCAGCCAAGTTCATTACCGTCAATAATTAATGAGTACTTTTCAATATGTTATTTTTTATAAATTTTTTTTGTAATTACCAAGGATATCCACCGGCGGATCGAGTGATTATTCTTCTCGGCACTGATTTGTAGGCACCTCAATGGGTAATTGGGTGGGATAGCTGGTCCAAGTATTAGCCAACACAATAGTATAGCTTTGAAGCTAAAATCGAAAATTTTAAAAAACTTATGAAATTAAAAGAATAAAAAGTGGATAGTATCCGGTACAATTTCATTCAAACTATGTAAGAAATTAATATATTTAGGCCCACTGATCAATTGGATAAATATACACGTACTAATTAATAGGAATTAATATACTACCAAAATATGTAAACAATATAGTATTTAAGAAGTGATTATCACCGATTCACCGGCCCCAACCTCTCACTCCCCAACTAAAGAAAAAAAAGATATGTAAAATTAAGTACAACTGAGGCTGATAAATCAATGAGATTGCAGTGGCAATTTAATGCTGATTTAGATTTGGTCCTCAATTAAACATGGCAAATTTAGTTTCTGACATGTAGCCAACTTTGTATTTGATCTTATACTTATCCAATAAAAGTATTTAAGTTAATCTAAAGATAATTTTTTGAAACTTATTGCAGTAAGTTTCACTAACTTGCCTATTTTCCTTCCCTAAATATGACTAGACTACGGTTGTAGTAACTTTCTAGATGTAATTTGTCTGAATTATATATCAATGGAATGACTTGACCAAACCTTTGACTGACTAAAATTGATATTTCAATCAACCAATAAATGTCAAAATACAAAAAATGGAAACAGATGTGAGGAGGGATCTATTGAATAAATTAATTAATGATTTGTCTAAGTCTCTAAGATGGAATGACATAATACTACTGGAGAATGAATTTATCTCCATATAATACAGTAAAAATTATCACCAATCAATTTTGAAATTGGATGAACATAAAAAATAGTACTCCGTGAGAACTGAAAATACGAAACATATAAAAATTGTGTAAGATTTTATTTTGCAAGTAACAATAGAAATTGCATCAGCTCTAAATTAAATTATTAAATACAGTATAGTATATATACCACCAAACAGTAACATGTCAAAGTATGTACGTATGAAAAGACTTGATTTAGTGACCATTTCCACATCAAATGAAATTAGTAGTAGTTTGTTATGGTAAAATTGGTGTTTGAATAAGTCCAGAAAAAGAAGTTGAACAACTCACAAGTCAATCAAATAATTCAATACAATAGATTTTTCGACCCACTAATTCATCTATCATGTAGTCGTTATACATGGGCCAAAACCCATAACTAATGTTGTGAAGTTTTGACTTGGAAAACCACCATAATTTGGTCATCTAACAAAAATATGCCTTGTCTTTTTATTCTACTAGTATATCATAACTTGATTTATTAGTCTTTTTATTCTACTAGTATATATCATAATTGATTTATTAACCATTAATTTAGTTCATTATACCCATGATTTGAATCCCACATTACCAAATGGTCCAAATCATTTGGCGCGAACCATTTATAGACTATTTAACTAATCTGAATCGATAAAAGAATTCGAATTTGAAGAAAACATAAATTGAAAATAATTCAACTATGTGAAAATTCGTATTTTTAAAATCCAAATTTTTTAACGAAATACAAACAAACTATAAATATGATCTATTCAAAAAATCCCAAAATATCCATAATAAAATTATAAACATTATATGAAATAACTAGATAAAATAATATTTGCATAAATATCTATAAAAATATATATTGAATACAAATTAAATTTTAAGAATTTTCTATTAAAAATCCAATTCAAATTAAAAGCGAAAATCTGAATTTGAAGAAAAGAAATTTGATCCAATTAATAATTCCAAAAGTAATTAAGCAAATTTAATATTTTAAATTCAATTATTCACCTTTTTCTAGCTAGCTTTGTCATATTACTAATGCAGTTCACATTTTAAATTCAATTGAAAGTGATATACTAAATTCACATCTAAAATAATTTAAATAAATCTTACATTGGTAAATTTCCTTCCCTCATATTAAACGAGGAGAAAAAAGAACATTAAAATAAGAAAAGCCCTCTTTGTTAATTTAATTCCATCAACTTTGTACAACATCTTCTTGTTTTCTTGTTCCTCAAATCTCTATCATTTTGCAATGGGACTCTCCCCATTGATTTCTTATAATTAAATCATGATTTTGGTAAGGGAAATTAGTGTCAAAGATTGGCTAGCATTGCTTTTGCAGCATCTTCTTCTGCTTTGCTCTTCAAAACATCACCAAGATGTCAATGCCATTATTCATAATTATTTGGTGTGTAATCAAGCATGATGTCACAAATGCGTCATTTTAATGTGTTTAGCCAATATAGATTGATCAAAGTAATGTCTGATTGTCATGCAGTAGGAATTTGTTAGTAATATTGTAATACTTTCAGGCTATAATAATGTACTATTGTTGATTTTAGTTCTAGTTTCTCATCTAACTACATACATCTTCATGTTGCTATCTTGTAGTGTTGTTTACCCAACCTCTGAGCTTGCTTTCTTTGGCAATGAGATTTTTTTTGTTAATGTTGATGTCCTAATTGTATGACACATTCGTAAAAGATCAAGGCAATGATGGGTGGCCCAACAGTTTCAGCTCCAAAGAGGGAAACAGATCCTAAAAAGAGGAATGGGGCTTGTTTTGGTCTCTGACCGCGATATCGAGACATTCTACACAAACTCCTTCATGGAGTGAGTGGCATCACTTTTATAGACATATTTGATGCTTCTGTGAGGTTTGCTGGGAAGCTATGCGATTACTCTTCCACGGGCTGCATTGATGGCAAGAATGATCGCCGCCGCCTGGATGAGTATGCATCCCTCACCCAACCACTTCGTGACACTATAAGCATTTCAAATGAATGATTATTTGGAGTTTGATTCTTGAACATAATTTGTTTGAAAAAAGGCTCGAATAGGCGTGCTGATGGGAGGCATCACAGCATTCAGCAGTGGAGTGGGGAGGCCTTGGTCCAGAAGGGATATAACAAAATTACTCCATTTTTCATTCCCTATTCAATCACAAACATGGGGTCTGCATTGCTGGCTGGCTATACACACTGGCCTAATGATGAGGCCTAACTTACTAAATATCTTTCAATATTAGGTGGTTAAAGTTTTTATGATGAATTAGGACAACTATATTAATGCTCATGCAACAGTAACACTTAGCTGAGGTTATTGCAATAAAAAAGGCGTTGAAAGATACATCAGAGATAAAGATGAATGGCAACAAGGTATATAAAAATGCATGCTTGATCAAATACTATTGAACATTTTGTTATGATGTTTTAATCAAAATCCAAAACTTACTAAGATTGCTATAACTCACATGATCAAGTGGGGACTAGAAGTAATTTCAACCATCAAAGCACTCAACACGGATACATGGTTATATCCATGTGTGCGACTGCATTTCTTGATTCTTGATCATCTGTGCATGACTTGGAAGGTGATGTCTCGATCGACACGGTCCCCAAACAACATCAACTTAATATTGGTATAATGCCGTCTTATCCTTGTGCTGCCATCTTTCTAGCAATTACTATATCAAGTTGTCCAGATCAAAGTATTAAGTTGTTGCTATATTGCTATTAATCTCAATCTTTGCAGCCATATCTAACTCATTTGGATTCGGTTAAGCTAATTTGGTGGGAGTATTAAACTCAAGAAGAACATTGATTATCCATCAATAAGAATAAGAACACATGGATTTGGTATGTCTAATATCTCCCCTATTTTTGAATTGCACTAAAATGTTGGAGGGGACAGGATGACACAAATTTGTTCCTGGTAAATGAAAACGTTGTTTTCATGGTCAGATTCTGGGCATTGGAATGTCACCAAGAATGTTAGCTGAAGCATCCCATTATGTTTTATTGTTCATGGTTTGGTGTATTTGAATTTTGCCAAGTGGGGGAGGAAATGGAAATGGAAATTGAAAATGAAGTGTGGTGATGTGACAAGATATATGGTGTTTTGAATATGATGGAATCCTGCTTTTGGGACCTATGTTGGGGTGAAATTCAAATGCTGATTAATTTCCAGTGAGTTTCATTGTTGGGTGGAAGACCACATATTGCAACTTGTGGAAGCATTTCACCACCTAGTTTGCTTTGCTAATTATTGACTTTGGTAGAAAAAAAACAAGGCACAGTACTTCATAGTGTCCAATAATTCCCATGTTTCACTTTGCAATGCATTTGTTGCACTATTTTGAGATATTTTTATCATTTTCACTAACTTTTTAACTATAATGGCATTTTTGTCAATTTACTTCCAAGGTAGTAGTAATAATAATTGTCCTTTTCTTTATTTGCCCGGACACATTAAACCACCAACATTTGACATTATAAAGAAACAATAAAAATGAAGTAATATTGCTACCTAAGAACCAATTTGATTTGATCTTATTTTATTTTTAACAAGCAAAGATATACTACTACGCAGAAAAGTACTATGATTTCCAAAGTAAATTCTTAATATATAGTGTGACACAAAACGTCATCTTGTCCGTCATGATCACTTAGATGTCTAGTGCATTAATAGGCCTATTGCACACATATAGTGAGATTCAACTATCAACAAACCATTTTATGCAACTTGGCTTCCAAAACAATGGCTATGTTTATTCTTATTATAGAAGGCGCCTTTTATTTAATCTTCAAAGTTAAGTCCACATTGGAGTTTTTAAATATGCTTCTTGCTTTTTCATGAAAGTTGCAGCCAACCTAAATATATATTTAACTTTATTTTAGAGCTGATGATAATGTTTTTGAGAAAGTGATGGTTATTAATTACTGCACTAATAGTAACATCACATGGCTAACTAGAGTTGATTAACTCATTGGAGCTGGATGGACATCTCACAATCAACAAGGAAAAATAATATTTCGATTCGATTTGATATTGGAATATGCTTCAAGAATCGAAATCATTTTAAACTTAATTAATTTTATTCTATGATGCCATTTCGTCACTCTTTAATTTCGTATGTTAAATTATATATATAGTACGTCCTTGTTTCTTGCAAAACTTTGTTTAAGTAATTATGTTTGAACAAAACTCATAATTTAAACTTGGCCTCATTAATTAAAGGTAAAAAGAAGAATAAAAATTTATTGACTTACCATAAATTGGTGATTCACTTAGCCCCATCAGGAAATAAAAATAAATTTTACTATTAAATAGTTGTTGCCGCCTTCCTAAACCTTTGTTTCAAGAATAAGTTGTTTATGTCAATTTGATGACTACAATTGTTTTGCTCGTTTTTGTTGGACCTGTTGGTAGGTAAGCGAACAATAAATATCTAATTAAGAAAATACATTTTGTTTTGTTTTATAGTACTACTACTACTCAAAACATTTTTTTCAACATTACAGTAATATCATTAATTATTGTAATTTACTCCCTACACTATCTTTCAATCTTACAAACACTTTTTTATTCACAGAAAATAGATCATAAAAACAAATCATAATTTTTGAATTTGGCTTTAACAAATATACTAGTATAATACTACCAACTTCCTTTTTACAACATGACCTCACAGTATATTTTATATCTGAACTTTACAAACAGCTTTTATTGGGCTAGGAGAATTAGATGATAAATTAAAATTGTTGGATACCGGTTACCATAACGAAGGCCAGATTAAGTACCTAATAAAAAATTTAGCATTAAATTTTCTGACATTATTGCATCTGTGCTAAGCAAATGGGGTAGATACTCCATAGTGCCTGAATTGGCCTAATTTTGGATGCAATCTTATTATATACTACTATGGCTTTGGTTGGACCAATTGATGACATGTAACATGCTGCATTCTTAACCAATTATTGGCCATATTTGTTCATTTTGAGTTGATCATGGCAACGTTGAAACGGAGGTGATTGTTATGTTTCCGTAAATTCATCAAAATAATGGACATAAAATTAATAGTAGGTCGACTACACATGATTCAATATTTTTTTACTTTCATGTTGCTCAGTGGGACAAATCATTTATTTTGAACGATGGGAGGTGAATGCTGGAAAATTTCATCAAAATTTCAACCAAACTTACCAAACTGCCGTCCACATGGGTGGAATTAATTATTACCACTATTTATCTATTTTACACTATGACTGACATTATTAACCAATTTTAGTAAAAACAAAATTATCCCATCACAACAACTTCTCTAAAATTTGTCCCATGGCCCAGTTTCAATTTTCTGGTGCCATGAGTTAATCACCTGATAATGATCATGTTTAATTTGTAATTGCTACAAAAACTAAGGCCTATAAATAAATACTAGTATATTATTTCCTCAAATTTCTTTATTATAAGTATTGTTTATAGTATTTAAGAATGCAACTCTTTAGGGGGTTGAAGGGTCGGTTGAAAAGCAGACTAAGGGCCTTTTCAAGATATATATTTAACGGTGGGATCAATAATTAATAAACAAATAAAGCTTTTAACGTAATTAGCATAATAAATTGAAGGTGTTAGCCTAATTAGACAGACAGGCAGTCACATAACCTCGACGTAATTGGTTTGTCGTGACTCTTTCTATTCCTTCTCCACTCTCTCTAAAGCTGATAAAAAGTTGGTTAATTTGTTGCTCTTAATCTAGGACGGTAATCCCCGTCATAAAGAACTAATTACTCCTAATTAATGAAAAGAAACCTCAAATTTGAAAGAAAACTTTGCTGACGTAGCCCTCAAATTTGAAGGAATGCTATAAAACTATTTACCAATTAGTTATCGTGCAATAAGACCTAGCTCAAGTAACAAAGGTGAAACGTGACAAGGTTCGTCTTAGCTATAAAGTTTAGATCCAAGTCTTGTTTGTATGTGATGTTATAAATCTCTCACATTATATATGGTATTGTACTTATCATTTAATGTGGTATTTACTTTTTCAAATTGTTTAGTTTCTAACTTTCTATTTTGCCGAGGGAATGATTTGCTCTCTATATTGAGCTTCCGATGCAATATTTATTTAAATTATTTTGTACATTAAATGTTTCACAGTTAGATAAAATTTTTATGTTTTTACACATTGTATACTATTATTCAATACATTCATTGGTAATTGAGGAATAAATTTCCGCTCTTCTTGACTCCTTTATTTCTGGATCAAAATCAAATTAATCATCGTACAGTTAAGGAACATTAAAGATGCTTCACATTTTATATCCTTTTGAGGGGACAAAGTGAAAAGTTGCCTTCATTATTTTATTACATGTCCAATCAACTAATAATTCAAAAAAAAGAAGTTATTTAAACACCACTATTTTATGGATGATATAATATTCATACTTGTTTCATTATCTAGGGGATAATAAAGAGTGTATGTGATGTCAGTAGTTAAAAGTGAATAAGTTGAATTGAATCCAAAACCACTCACTAATTACGGTCAAAGAGGAAATGCTTAGACAAAGTATTTCACACGTGTTTTTCCAAACACGAGTTTTGACGTGTTTTTTCAAACACGAGTTTTGTTTAGCCTGTTTATGTGTTGTTTTTTTCTTTTAGACATAGTATTTCACACGTGTTTTTTCAGATAAAAACATTGTTTTATGGAGTATATATATATAATTCGTTTTGCTTTATTAGGTATGCAAATATGTTTAGATGAATATTGCTTTAAGTTGTAAATTATTCCTATTTTATCAAAAATAAGACTTAATTTTTTTTTTATTTGTATTAAAAATATCCTGCGTTTATTTTCGGAGCCTTGAATGGCATAACTCGTCACTTTTTAGGTGATATTTACTCAAATTATTTTATAATAAAAGCTACAACTCCTACTAATTTTGTCGGTCGTAGTATAGTAGATCATATAGTAATAAATAAGTAAATAGCTACTGTCACTGATGATGAAGAGGTGATGATATTAATGTAGGCACTTAATTTTTTGTTAATTTTAAAGCTACCAGATTCCTGGTTCTTCAATTCAAACTTCAAATTCAAGATTATATTTGCGCATTTTTAATTAGATTATCCAGAATCAGTAAAATGAACCTTTTCTTTTATTGCTTATATTTTGTTCCACTTATATGTTCCATCTTCAATAATTAAGTTTAGGATTAGGATAGAGACAAAAATTTATAATATCCATTTAATTTGTTTGAACCTTTTCTTTTATTGCTTATATTTTGTTCCACTTATATGTTCCATCTTCAATAATTAAGTTTAGGATTAGGATAGAGACAAAAATTTATAATATCCATTTAATTTGTTTAATACTAGACGTGTATGTTTTCGCAAATTCTTAAAATGCACAGGCCAACAACATCCGGCATTTTGTTTGAGTCAAGTCAAACTGAACGCAAATAATTTAATTATTTTTTTTATTTTATTCTTGTTTGCGTTTGAATAATGCTATTGACTTATTTGGGACATCTAAACTTGTTAAATGGTGTGAGTATTATAATTTTATTTTTGAACTACCTTTCCTTCAATACATCGATCATGAAATTCTCCTCTTCCCCCTTCAATAAAAAAAAAAAACTGAAAAAAAAATGAATGTATAAACATAATTTTTTTTTGCCCCGTATGGACTCGAATTCACGTGTTTCATTCATCCAGTACATTCATTGTAAATCTTTGTGATCAAAAGGATTAAAATTAATCTAATATTTCACCTATACCATGTTGTCGCCTTTAATGATAGTACAAGATTTAACTTAATACAGTAAATCGATCCAAGTAGTAGTATCTCAAAGAAGGCTAAAATAAAACTAGTAAACATGCTAAATACGAAATCAAATAAATCTAAACACTATGCCTAATAGTATAAAGTTATATCTAAAGCTCAAGAAAGATGTAAATCTTGAAACAAGCAAATCGGGTTACTTTTAGAGCATCCGCATCGCGGCTCGATGCTGTCTCGGTCTCGTCTCGACGAGAAGAGACAGCGTTGCGACGCTCGTCTCGTCTCGACGAGACGCGACATCTCGTCGCGCGACGCGTCCGGAAGAGGCCGGCCTCGAGCTGGCGAGCCACGCGCGCGGGCCACGTGGCGCGCGCTAAGCGATGGCGTGACGCCCACTCGCCGGCCCGCGAGTGGGCGTCGGAATTATGACGTAATAATTTTATTTTTTTTTAATTCAAAAAATTCGAAAAAAATAAAATTTTCTTTTAAACGGTCGAATTTTAATTTTTTTTTCTTTTATTACTTTATAAATACTCCATTCACCATTTTACACACAAACACTACTCTCATTCCTCTTCCATTCATCATTTTACACACAAACACTACACTCATCTATTCCTTTCTCTCCAATTGTTGAAAAAATGTCCGACGATGGAAACTCCAGCGGCGGCAGCGGCAGACAGCGCTCTGGCGGGTTAGACTTGAACTCGTTCGACGATTGGGCGAGCATGTACAACTTTTTGGGTACTCCCGGTTCGTCGCCGGGCACCCAAGCCTCGACGACTCCGCCGGTGTCCCAAACACCACATTTTGATGTGTATGGATACTATCGTCCCTCCCCCAGAGGTATGGGCAATCGCCGGGATTATCCCAAATTCCGGAGAATTTTTTGCCGCCCGAACGCACTTTGCCCGACTAGCCAATAGGTGGAGGCTCCGGCAGGATCCGCGTCAATGCCGAGGAGGAAGAGGGCGACCAGCACGAGGTTGTGGGGGACGGCGGGCGTCATCCATACAGCGAAAATGAGACGTTGGCGCTGTATGACACTTGGATCAGCGTCTCATACGATCCCGTCGTCGGGAATCAACAAACCCACTTGTGCTTCTGGAAAAAAGTCACCGAAGTTTACAACGCACGAAGGCCGAAGAAGACCTTTGCCCGCAACGTGAAGATGCTCCGCAGTCATTGGGACCGATACGACAAAGATGTCAAAAAATTTTGTGCGATATACAGGGCAGAAGAGGCGAATTACCAAAGCGGAGCCAGTGGAGCCGACATTCTGAGAGCGGCGTTGCGGGTCTTCAAAGACGGCGTCGGTAAAGATTTCAAGTATGTCGAAGTTTGGTCGCACGTCCACCACCTTAAAAGGTGGGCTAGAGGTGTCGAGTCGGGCTCGGGCTCAAAACGCACGAAGCACACGACGCGTGGCCACTACTGGTCTAGTGATGGCGGCGAAGGCAACACCTCACAAGAGGGCACGCCAACCGATGATGCAGGGGGGTCTTCTTCCGGTTCAAGTGGACTCATAAATAATGAAGAGATAAGACGATTAAGAGATATATAAGAGACATGGATGGAGATCCATAATTGAAAGCACTCATCTTCGGTGGAGTATTAATTTTCAAGAGATAGTGTAAACATCTTTTAAGTTAGAAAAGTAAGTAACATTTCAATATTAACTGGAGTATTTTTCAAAGCTAGTACTAATATTATACTCTCTCCATTTCAGAGTAAGTGGCAGATTCTATACGGAGCATTTGTTATTTATTTATTTAAGCAATTCTTAATTATCGCGCTAAAATGAAATGCATCGCTTAAATTGAAACAATGGAGATACTAGCTCACGTGCTTTTATCCCTAAAAAACTTGGAATAAATTTGGTTTGATTTTTTTTTCCTCTAGGTATGTGTGTGTATATGAGTTTGCGCATTGACCAAGGTATAAGTTTGGTCATTATTGACAGGTGAGAAACAAAAAAGTTTGAATAATTATTGTGTTGAATATATATCATCAAAATGTGTTGAAACCACTTTTGTCCAGCATATGGAGAGCCTGTCACTTCTGATGCAATTAATTCGGACAAAACTTTCTCATCCACAGATATAAAAGGTCTGTATTTCATCCTCCTTTTTCTTAGTGAATATAAATTCCAAAATATTGAAATAGTACTGTATAGTAACTTCCTTTCTCCTCCTTGAAAAGATGGATTTTGTTATTTTCAGATGTTAAAGAATCTTTAATTTTAATTTGATGTACTGATCCGGTATTCAACAAAATTTTACATTCATAATCTATTACTCCATCTATTACTAATATAAAAAATAAGTTGCATATTCCACTTACTTTTTTATTTATTTTTCTTCATAGAGTTAAACAATTTCTAAAAATTCGTATCTAGTTAAAATAATTTTTTAAATAGTGCATGAAGAGAATATTATCTTTAAGAAAGTAATTTTTCGTGTATTACAAAAATGACAGGAGTATTTTTGTGAAATGCTACAGATGATACTATAGTTTACTGTATATTCGATTTAATTACCTTAAAATTAATTATTGCCGTAACTAAATAACATAGTTGAAGATTGATTTATTTTTATTTCATTTTGGAATGACATAAGAAATAAACAAATCATGATCTAATTTTTCATAACTTAAAATTAATATCAAATCATGATTTTTAAGGTACTAAAATATAATTAATTAGATAAAATGAAAAAACTGATGCTAATACAAATTAAACGAGAATAATGTTCACATTATCACATACAAATTTACGTAGATAAATGTTTTTTCTTATGTTTGAAAAAATGAGATAAGATAATTGGAGGCATATAACCTCACAAATCATGGCACCTGATACGAAATTTTTTAAATAATTCAAAAATAATAGTATTAATATTGGGTAATAGCCGACCCAATAAGCTAACTAGTGGAAGTGAGGACAAGAGAAAGGTCAATTATAGGAAACATTGGTATATTCGCTCAGAAATCCTCAAGAAACATGAGAGTAAGATTCATTTTATTATTATCCAATTCTCTTTCAATTGGGTACTGGTCTTAATTGTGACATTTAATTATTACCAAAACCCTTGGTCAGAATATTGGGTACAATATAAGTAGATCGAGTAAGAGTTAAGCGATTAATCAAGGACCTATGTATTAAATAGATGCTACCTCTCATCCACCAACAACCAATAATATAACTATATGTGATAATGAAAAATTAATTTTTTGTCAATATTATGCGAGACGGAGTGTTACAATCAAATAGTTATGAAGTTCATGAAGAGAAAAGAATTGAAGAGAAGAGAATAGAAAAGAATAGAAGAATATTGTTTTTGGAGAATAAAAAATGATATTTTAGGTAAATTGTCTTAAATTTTTGTTTTTTCCCCCAATAAAATATAACTACTACTATAACAAAGGGTGGTCAAATCATTTAGGCCAAATAATATTATATATTCATTCTACAGTCCATAACCATCTAAAACTCAGGTTTTTGCATTCAAGGTAAAGTTTATCGATTGGATTTCTTATCAAATAGAAAAACTCGAAATCCAACATATGGTTGGAAATAAAAGCTAACAACTTATTACATATTAGAAACCTCTTAGGGCATCCACGATGGGACGCCCTAAGCGATGTCCTATGCATCGCCACATCAGCAATTTATCCTCATCCTATTTCACCTGTAGTGGGACGGACTATAGTCCACCCTAAGCATCGCCCAAAGCATTTTATCTATTATTTGAATATTTAAATACTTCAAAATTTGGAAAAATAACTTCATTTCATTAAAATTCAAACATTACAATACGAAATAAAAAAAACTACAATTTCTCAACGGCGGCGGTTGCGGTTCCAAACTTCTTCATCCACCCAGTTGGTGACATGTCCACGTTCTTGTTCGACTATCATGTTATGCATGATGATGCACGCATACATGACGTCGGCGATGACTTCCTTGTACCAGAAACGCGCCGGACCTTTTAAGTGCCCACCGCGATTGGAGCACCCCAAAAGCCCGCTCCACATCCTTCCGCGCGGACTCCTGCTTTGCCGCAAACAAGACTCTCCTCTCACCAATTGGGCAGCTGATCGTCTTCAAAAAAACAGGCCACCTTGGGTATATGCCATCGGCCAAGTAGTACCCCATATGATGTGAGCGGCCGTTGGCAGTGAACTGGATGGCCGGACCGCGACCCCTGCACTGATCGGCGAATAGGGTGGACGAGTTGAGGACGTTGATGTCGTTGTTCGACCCGGCTACACCAAAGTAGGTATGCCGAGATCCAAAGGCGGTGGTCAGCGACGGCTTCTAGGATCATCGTCGGGTGGCTGCCCTTGTAGCCGCTAGTAAATTGGCCTCTCCACGCCGTCGGACAGTTTTTCCACTTGCCGGTGCATACAGTCGATGCTCCCTAGCATCCCAAGGAAGTCGTGCACCGTCTCGTGCATCCGCATCAGGCTCTGGCAATCATCAGCAGTCAGGCGTCGCAAATATGTGTCGCCAAAAGCCTCCACAACTAACTTACAAAATTTCTTGAGACATTCGCGGCCAGTTGTATCCCCGACGTGAAGGTACTCGTTGAACATATCTGCTGTTGTGCCGTAGGCCAACTGGCGGATCGCAACCGTGCACTTCTGCAACGGCGTAAGTCCGGGTCTGCCGATCCCGTCTTCCCGATACTGGAAGTACTCATCACGTCCCTCAACGTGTGCACAATGCGGAGAAAAAGATCTCGGCTCATTCTAAAACGTCGGTGAAAAACATTCGGGCCCCACCTTGGATTCTCGGCAAAATAATCTGCGAACAGACGTTCGTGCGCTACGTCGTGCTCGCAGGGGACATACGTTTGACTTTGTATCGGGTGAGGGACCCGCGCCTCCACCGCCGCCTGCTCCCGCTGCATTTGTGCCCAGAATTTTGCCTTGGCTTCATTAACGGCATCGAACAAGGCTCGAGTCAAGGCCCGTCTGCAGCCATCCGATGTACTCAAATCGTAGTCGTCGGGATTCATTTTTGAGACGATGAGAGAGAATAATTGAAGAGAAATTGAAGAGATGTGAAATTGGAGTGTGTGAAATGGTAGAGAATTGTAGTGTTTAAATAAGCAAAAAAATTGGAAAAAAAAAAAACAAAACGCGTGAGCATCGTCCGCGTCGTTTACAGTGGCGGACGATGCGACGGACGATGGGTATCCTCCGCACATCGTCCGCGATGCTCCAGTGGCTGATGATGCATCGTACACCGCATTGTCCACATTGCGGATGCCCTTACTGTATATAAAATACCTTAAGTAAAGACTTATAGTACTATTTCGGTATTTCTTCTCATATCCAAAAGAATTTCCAACAAAGATTGACTAATTTTTGGAAAATTAAAATACAACTATCTTTTTTATTATTTTTTTCTATTTAATTTTTTTTATTTAACATACAAAATAGGAGTATACTTTATTTATAGTATAACTAATCTCATAAAATTAGACACTTTCTTTATATTGGTGTTAATAACTCTATCATTTAAAAATCAGTTTACTTCTATTTTTGGTAATAATTTTTCTCTGGAAGTGAGTTTTATTTTTGATTGATAATACTTTAATTATTATTTTTTTTATTGCACCAATTTGACATTAAAAGTAATATTGTTTAAAAATGTCTGTATTTTTGTGACAGAGTGAGCATAGGTGACTAATGTATGGTAGTGTTAAATTAAATAATTAATATAGTAGAGTGTTAATAATAGAGAAACACGAGACAAAATATAGTAATGTTGGCATTGGCAACGACAGAAGTATAAAATGAGATAAGTATTGAAAAAATAGATGTACCACCAATTTTTGCGCCAAAAGGTGGCGTCATCGCAGCCGTCCGACTCTGGTTAAGGGTTTAACCATGGTTAGTTTCGCAACCACACGCACTCTGCGTGTTGCAGTGAAAAAGGAGACAATCAAACCCACGTTCTAGCAAACCCAACACCAAATTAATTTTACAACTCTCTATCCTCTAGAGAGAGAAAGTAGCTAATTGAGTTGAGACATCTACTCCTGTTAAGCTGTTTCTTCGGAATCCGTGACGCCGTTGCTCTCGTTTTCCCATCATCTCAACCAAAGTGGAAACTATTTCAGCTTTTCTTAACAAAACTTGGTCATCTGCTCAGATTTTCCAGGGTTTTGTATTTCGCTGTAATTACGTTGATTATTTAGCTGGATGCATTGTGTATTGTACATCTATCTGTGTGAGAGTGTTTGATTGGGGATTTCTAGCTAATTTTTAGTCCAAAAGAGGAAAGGTGCTCGTGTTGTCTCAGCTATGGCGAATTGGGGCTCAGTTTCTCAGCAGCAGCAGCATGGTTTTTCAGCTGAAGGTGAATTTTTAGGATAACCTCTCATTTCTTCTGAGTTTATTTGTTTTTCATGTTATTTTGTGAATTTAATTTAGATTTTTTTTTGGGGGGGTGAATTTTCAGGGGTTTCTGGTAAGGATGCGTTGTATGAGGAGCTATGGAGGGGTTGTGCAGGGCCTTTGGTGGATGTTCCTAAGTCTGGAGAAAGAGTTTACTATTTCCCACAAGGTCACATGGAGCAGGTCTGTTAATGCTTGAAAATGCAATTGTTTTTAATTTTTCTTGAAATTGAGGGAGGGGTTACAAAATGTTCAGATCTTTGAGAGGGTTATGACTAGAAGTTGAATAATTATGGAATTTCATTTTATTGCCATATCTGGAATTTCTGTTGGATTTTATCTGATACGTGAAACTCATGCTTTTTTTGGGATGTGTTAGTTGGAGGCATCTACAAATCAGGAATTGAATCAAAGGATACCGATGTTCAATTTGCCTCCGAAGATCCTTTGCCGAGTTTTCAACATTCAGTTACTGGTAATTGCCTCTTTTGAGCTTCCAATTATTATCAGTTTACTTTGAATGAGCAACTCAGAACCTGGGTTATTGATTCAATTATTGAGTGGTAAGTGATTCACTGTTTTTTTTGTATAACTATGTAGGCTGAAAAAGACACCGATGAAGTTTATGCACAAATTACTTTGATGCCAGAATCAGATGTAAGTACTGATTTTCCTTTGCTCTCTTGTTTTTGCGAAAAGTGCCAAAATCAATCTGTCATCCTTTTGTTTAGCAACTTTAAAATGTAACCGGGTAAAACTATTTGTAGCAAAGCGAGCCAAGAAGTCCGGATAGTCCTATTGATGAGCCTCCTAGACCTGCAGTTCATTCGTTCTGCAAAGTTTTGACTGCTTCTGATACCAGCACGCATGGTGGATTTTCTGTCCTTCGTAAACACGCAAATGAGTGCCTCCCTCCATTGGTAATGTTTCCTCTATGATGTATACATGCATATATATACCTGTATTCTAAAATATCCAGTGATAATTTTCTATATTTGCTGACACGGCTTGTTATCCGATCAGGATATGAGCCAGCAGACTCCAACACAGGAATTGATTGCCAAGGATCTACATGGAAATGAATGGCAATTCAAGCATATATTTAGAGGTGATTTACTTTTTTGCCTTCTGGTTATTGCTTGCTCTAGGAGTCATTAATGTTGTTTTGAGACTTTATAAAGAAATTTATTCACCTGGGCCTTTTAGTAGGCATGCAAAAAGTAGCTACTCGGGCATAATATTAGTGTATATTTTATTTATTTAGTAGGAAATTGATATATATATATTTCACTTTAAACCAACAGGTCAACCTAGGAGGCATTTGCTAACTACAGGATGGAGTACATTTGTCACTTCTAAGCGTATAGTCGCTGGTGACTCTTTTGTATTTCTGAGGTACTTATAAATGTTGATATATCAAGTGAACACCACTTCATCATGAGGATTCGTGTTCTCTGAGTTGAGTTCATGTATATACCTTTGTTTTTCTAGGGGAGAGACTGGGGAATTGCGCGTTGGGGTCAGACGCCATGCTCGCCAACAGATTTCCATACCATCTTCAGTGATATCGAGTCAAAGCATGCACCTGGGAGTGCTTGCTACAGCATCACATGCTGTCATGACTCAGACCATCTTTGTTGTTTATTACAAGCCAAGGTTTGAACAAACTCCTTTTAAGTTGCAACCTTGCTTTTTATGATAAGTTATCTTTCAATTATGCTCTTCTCTTGACTTTTTTTGTGTGTTCAAATTTTAGGACTAGTCAGTTCATCATAGGCCTGAACAAATATCTAGAAGCCATTAATCATGACTTTGGAGTCGGCATGAGATTCAAGATGCGTTTTGAGGGAGATGATTCTCCTGAGAGAAGGTTGGTCAACATATATAGACGTTAACTGCATAGTTGGTACAGTGGTACCTTAATTGAGTTGCTAAAAGTTCTTATTTCTTTGTTCTATCAGGTTCTCAGGAACAATTGTTGGGGTTGAAGATATGTCGCCTCACTGGAATGATTCAAAATGGAGAACATTGAAGGTTTGGGACTTTGTGCATATTCTGATATCCCATATTCTGCTGTTTATTGCTGAATACCTAACACATTTTCTCTTTTGTTCTCAGGTTCAATGGGATGAACCAGCATCCATCCCAAGGCCAGAAAGGGTTTCTCCATGGGAGATAGAGCCATTTGTTGCATCAATACCTCCAACCCTAGTCCAGCCACCTACCATGAAGAATAAAAGGCTTCGGCCACATATTGAAATCGCTGCTCCTGGTTGGTTGCTTTCCACTGAATTTTGATATTCTGTTTGCTTTCTATATTTGTACAATATCTTACTACTTTATTTGTTATTGTAATGTTGTAGAAACTATAACTTCAAGCGCATCACCTACATGGAACCTGGCTCATGATGGCCATCAAATAAATCACAGTTTTGAAGGACTAAGAAGCAGCTGCATCACTAATTCGCATACTAAACAAACAGATGCTGGCGTCACACCTATGAAACACCGCAATGATGGTCCATCAACCACTCATATGGATGTAGGGTGGAAACCTCCCGTTCATGTGCATGCTGAAGAAACTGAAGAGAGTAAAAGTGCTTCAGTTTGGTCGGTTATTTCAAACCATTCAGCTCCAAACTCAGGAAGACAGTTTAGTTCCCCTACCACTGGATGTACTGATGTGAGGAAACCAGATGCTTTGGCATCATGCAGATTGTTTGGGTTTGATTTGAAGAGGCCATCAGTAGCTCCTTCAAGATTAGCTGATATACCAAAGGATAATAGTGAACTACACATCTCAAGTGCACTATCCTCAGCTGATTCAGAACAAAAATCTAGTGTTTCAAAGGAGTTTAGAGACTCGAGGCAAGATCAGTTGCAAGTACCAACAAAGGAGGTTCAGAGTAGACAGAGCAACTCCTCCAGAAGCCGCACCAAGGTATACCAAAGATGATTGTAAACTGAAAGTGAATCTTCTTTCATAGCATTTATATGTTACTTGCCTTGAAATATTACTTGCATCTTATTTGTGTATTTGACATGAAAATCCTTTGAGAAGGTGCAAATGCAAGGGGTTGCTGTTGGTCGAGCAGTGGATTTGACAACTTTGAATGGATACGATAATCTTATAACTGAGTTGGAAGAAATGTTTGAGATTAAGGGGGAGCTGCAGTCACGAAATAAATGGGAAATTGTGTTTACGGATGATGAAGGAGACATGATGCTTGTGGGCGATGATCCGTGGCCGTAAGTTTGCCATGCCCCTTGTTATATCAACATGTTTCATAAACCTCTCTAGTTCATATAATTGATATATCATCATCTTTCTCCAGAGAATTCTGCAACATGGTCAGGAGAATTTTCATCTGTTCTAGCCAGGATGTCAAGAAAATGAAAGCAAACAAGCTCCAATAGTAGTGTGTGTTTGTGGTGAATTTGGATGTGGAGAAAGCCATTCGCACCCTACTCTGTAAATACTAGTAGAGTAGTATTTGTGTTTGGCATCTTTAAAAATTGAAGCTTCTTTTTCTCTGTTTAGTGTCAAACTCGGACTAATTAATGCTTCTTTATTCAGTGTGTTGTCAAAGCTCAAAACTTAGCTGAATTGATAAAATCCCCAAAATATAACAGGAGAATTAATGGCACTAGAACATTATAGGTGACCAAGTGGGTTGAATTTTCAACGATTATGTATGATTTTGGCCTTCCTCTCATGAAATTACATGTATATATAATATTAAATGAAGCTTGTACCAAGTGGGGTTTGCTATTTTTGCAAAATGTCAAATAAGTACTGTAGTCTAGTATATATCCATAGCTGTCGATGATATTAATTGCAAGAATTGATCTCTACTGGAATGGAAAATGGCAAGTGATGAGAGGACCACAGCCACATCAAATAAGGTTGTACTACTATTTTCTTCAAGATTATGATTACTTTTTCTATTTTACTAAAAAATTTAAATTTGGAATCGGATTATTTATTAAGACAGTTTATGCTGGACAACAAACTATTTTTTGGTAGATTAATCTCTATTTTCTAAAATATGAGAGAGAGAAATCAAGAGGAGAAATGTCTGTAAGTATTTGAAATGGTAATTTGTTTACCATAATATTGGCACTAAGATATTGAACTTAGGAATGTAATGTCGATTTGTCTAATTGATGACCTCGAAATTGAACCACCAAATTTGAGGTCCCTACAATCGAGTCACAATATATTTTGCCTACATCCTACGTTTGTCGAACAAACATATTGAAATAGGGTTTAGAATATTTCAACATCCACCCCCAGAATTAATGCTGAAATTTCAAACTTGAGTTACGTATGACAAACCTTTGACACAAATTCTATGTAGTGTAGTTGCTAATTGACGGAGTTAATGGCCTGGTTGTAGTCACAACAAATGATACACATTGAAGAAAACAGCAAGAAAGTGATGTAAATGCATAACTGAAATTATGTCTTCAATATTGAAAGACACATTTAGAGAACACTTGTTGAGTAATCTTTTATTACCAAGTGCTAAGAGCATCTGCATTGGTGCAAAAATTGTCGGACGATCCCTAGATTGCCGTCGACCACGCAAGCCGACAGACAAGCCCAGGGTGATCCTACGCCGAGCTTTGAGCACGGCAGCTGCGTCACTCGACTCTCATCCGGCGCCTCGTCACTACAGTGCCACACGGCGTGGACAAGGACAATCGACACGTTTAATTAATTTTTTTAAATTTTAAAAAGTCGTTTTATATAAAAATTGTTTTTAAATTAAAATCATAGAGTTCGTGGGTTCAAACCCCAAACTCATCATTTTGTTTTTAATTTTTTTTTTTTATTATACTTTTCTCATTTTATTCATTTTTTTATACTTTTTCCCTATAATCAGGTTTATATTTTTATGATAATATAAATTTAATTTAAGTAATGTAGGGTTTTTTCAATTAATGTAATTTTTTTTAATAAAATTTGTTGTGTTTTGTATATTAATTTTGCTATTTATTAATTAAAAATAAAATTAAAATTAAATATAAAGTTGTGTTAATTCGCACTCTGCGGAGACTAGGCAAAATGCTGATGTGGCATATTATAGTCATTATTGTGAATCTTAACGATATGTATATACTATCGTTGTGGATGTTGTAAGTAATCGTATCATTGTAGATGTTGTAAGTAAATCTCGAAGATGAATCACCACTATTGATAATAAAGTACTATATGCAGATAGGATGCAAGAATATTTTCGACGGTTTAATCAGAAAAGATAACAGTACTCGTAAATCTCAAATGAAATTCCATCACATATCTAATATACTTTGACTAGTTCTTCTTGTATGAATCAACCATATTGACAAGGTATAGATTTTTAACATGTGGAATATGCTGTGTACTACAATAATTGAGTTTTCCTTTCAGCCAATGAAACAGGTTCCGGATACGACGTCGTAGCATTTCACACTTTCCGAGGTATTTATGGTAGTAGTCTCCAACTCTCAAGACTCGAGATAAGTTGGAATTCCATCTTTGGAGATTCATGAATAATTACAAACTCATATTTAAATATTCTTGCAATGATTATATTTTTTCTACACTATTAATGTTCTTTTACAAACTTACTCTGATCATGAAATGAGGTTTCATATTTTTATTTAATTTGCAGTTATGGGATGGGAGATTAATGAAATTTTAGTTAGCGAGAGGGCAGTGTAGAAATTTCATCATGGGGGTCCAAAATTAAATTTTTAAAAAATCATATAAATTAAATTATAAGGTTCAAAATGTAAAAATTAAATGCAATCCATCATAACATTTGTCATTCTTCATCTTTGAAATCGTGCATAATAGTTGCATTGGTAATTTTAACAAACACATCCTTTTCCATATAAGGAACTAAGCAATCATTCAACGATAAAGAATCACGGAAGAAAGTTTCTTGAAATAACGATCCATATATCTACAAAAATATTCAACACGATTAAGTTTGCAAAATATAAATCATACACAAAAAAGGATAAAGTTCATCTTACGCTCACAACTAAAAGAATAAAGAGTAAACAAAATATACAATATGATCAAATCTAAAATGTTCTGTCAAAATCAAATAGTGTAAAACTATTAATACATACACATCAAATTAAGAATATGGGTAAAGAATTCCAACACAAAATCGCCGTAGCCATTGAATTACATAAGATATCTTCTTTCTCCCTATTTGAATTTTATGTGTACCAATTTAGAGCTTGAATATGATTATTTAGGTCTCAATTTACATAACTATTGCAGCCAAACAAAAAAACAACCTATGTAGAAAAATCAATTGAATTATATTTGAGTTTTAAAATATACCTAATTTTATATAACCAGATTTCGATTACACTCAGAAGGAGTAGAACGGCAGAAGGAGAAAACTAATTAAGAGGAAACGATTTATGGAGTACTTCCTCCGTCGCATTAGAAGTCCCATTTATGGGGCACGGATTTTAAGAAATGTTAAGAAAAGTGGGTGGAAAAAGTTTAGTGGAATAAGGATCTCACTTGTATATATTGTTTTAAATGAAATGTAGTGAAATGAGTTAGTGGAAGGAGACCCTATTACATTTATGGTAAAAATGAACCGGGACTCCTAATCGTGGACGGATTAAAATAGAAAAATGGACTATTTGTGAACGGATTAAAATAGAAAATGACTCTATTCTGACGGAGGAAGTATAATTTTGCTGAAATCTATCTTTAGTATTATATATACATTATAAATTACGATTAATGTGAAATTACTAAAATATCCCTATATATTTTTAAAAATTAGTGGGGGACTATGGGCGCTCCTGGCCCCACCCCCCCTCCGCCCTAAGAGGGGATAAACTATTAAGTTAATTTTGAAAAAGTGAAATGACTCTAGAGTTAATTACATGGTTGTCAATGTTTGTCTCTAATAATTGCAGTTGTATCCTAAAGATTCGTATCCTTTTGGTTTGAACTAATAAATCAATGGAGAAACTTTTTTCTAAGTTAGTCTAAAATTTAGGATACTATTATTAGTTTAATACTATTAATATTATCAATTATGTATACCGAATTACCGATGTACGCAGAGCCGTGACAGAACTTGATATCAATTATCAAAGCATGATTAAGAAAGTCCAGATTAGCTTAATTTAAACAATAATATAATAGGAAGGTAAATTTTATACGTTGTGAACACAAAGGGATATGAAAAGGACCATGATTGTTAATAATAGGAACCGTAAACAAATTGAGCTAATTTAATAACTTTACTAAAAGCTTATTAAAAATCTTATTTCAATTGTTTGTTAATTTCTAAATCACTAAATGTACAAATTTGAAAACCGCATATTTTTCACTAAGCAATTAGCGAATAGCAATTTAAAATTTTAACATTAACCATTCTTGGGCAACACCGACAGAAAAAAGAAAAATATACTATACTATACAATTAAGTTAAAATTAATGGAGCAAAAGACAATAATTGTCAAATCATATTCGCGCCAAACGCGTCATCCGTTGGCAATTTTATACCGGTTCTACTCCCATTGTCCTTGTTTAAAATGTCTTATAACTAGTATGAGTTTTAAAAAGTTATTTGATTTTATTTAGTAAAGTGAATAGAAAAGTCAGTTGGAAGATGAGATCTATTTTTATTTATTAATTTTATAATAAAATATGAATGAAATGAGTTAGCGAATATAAGATCCAACTTACTAAATGTAGTACAACTAAACGAGATATTTATTGTCGAAGGACAAAAAAAATGAGACATTTATTGGTGAAGGAGGGAATATCACTTATCCATCATTAATGATCACACAAATTATTCTATTTGCAGTAAAATGTTGTTTCATCCGTTTAGGATTAAATGTCATAATTAAATTTAACGTTGATTTTAAGAAATATTAGATAAAAGAAGTAGGAGAAAATGTCAACGAAATGTAAATATACTTATAGAGTAAAAGGGATATAGGAGCAATTTTTTTGAAAAATGTGCAATTAAATTTTAATTCATCAGTGCATACATGTTTACTGCACATGTTATGGCTTATTTCGTATAGTTCAAATTGCATACTTCTTTCGTTCATAAAAAATAGATCCATATATGGATGCGTGTTATGAGTTTTGAAAAATAAATTAATAAAGTAAGATAGAAAATGTGAAAATGTGAACAAAACATTAGAGAGAAAATTTTTCATTTTTAAAAATAAGACTAGTTTTTGTGGACACTAAACAATTATAAAAAATGAATTATTTTCTTTTTAGTTTGAACCCATGACCTTAAATTCACACACTTCGCGTTGCCAACTACTCTACGATTATTTTTGATTGATGGATGGAATTTATACTCCTATAAATGAAGACAAATATCAATCCTCCAAAAACAACAAATCGGAGGCGACAAAAAAAATAGAAAGACAAATGAAGAGCGCCACCACAACGCCGCCACTCCACTCTCTCCACCCACTCCGCGCCGCCACTTCAACCGCCTATTCGCAGCAGCCTACACCGCCCCTATCCTTCCTCCTCTACCACCACTCCCTCAAACTCCTCCCTCCACCTCCCCAATCTCCCTCCTCATCTCCCCCTCCCCCCTAATCTCCGACCTTATTCTAGCCTTCATGTGGTCCACATCGCGAGGCCTTCGCATGAACCCGGTCCACCGACACGAGAACCTCGAAAAGGCGCTGGACCGGAGGGATTTCCGGGGTTGGACATATTCATATGCACGGCGGATCCCTACAAGGAACCCCCATCGACGTCATCAACACGGCGTTGTCGGTCATGGCGTATGACTACCCGGCCGAGAAGCGTCGGTGTACGTGTCGGACGACGGGGATCCGAGCTGACCATGTTTGCCTTCATGGAGGCGGCGAGGTTTGGGAGGCTTTGGCTGCCGTTTTGTAGAGAATAAAGTAACCGAGGATGTCCCATGCGTATTTTAGCTCCACTTATGATCTAACCGCCAAGACCCTCGAAATCAAGGTGAGATGGTTAATCATTCGGTTATATGACGGGACATAAATCAAATTTTTTTAAAATTAAAAGTTTTTAAGTAGAAACGTAAACTATAAATGATGGTAGTTTTTGTGTTCACGATTGGTTAATACTAAATTCTTGATGGACCGAGAACTATTATCTCAGTCGTTAAAGTAGTCTTAGGACTAGTATCAATTTGATTTTAGCAACCACTCAAGTCAATGAATTCTCAATACTAGTACTATATGTTAGTGTTTGTTTCATATTTTTCCATGTTTAGATGTATTGTGGAGTACTATCTTACTAATGGTGTAACCATGTTTAATTATACTGAAAAGAAAATTTTAAGATAGCCAAAATTAAATGTTTTTCGATGTGCTATACCCCATCAGTCCATCCGTCTATAAAATAATATAGTCGAATCCATTTTGCATTTTTGGACGTCCAATTTAAAGTAATTTTTTTTTAATTTATGATTGGTGGATCACATGCTTCATAAAATTACTACACTCACAAATATATTACTATAAATTACTAATTTGTAAAAGTAGAATTAAAATTTTTACTTAACTTTTTAACCAGCTTTCATTCACCTTTCTTAATTTTTGTACTGAATGAAAATGAAATTTTAAATCATTGACGATGAAGCATTGTTTGAATGACTGGCAAGACTAATAATATTCTTGTTAATCTTTATTTATTATTTTTTGGCGTAATCTTATGTTTCTGTTGCAGGCTGAAAATTATTTTGGTATTTGCCTTAGACTTTGATATGTTTGCCCGAAATAGGCCAAAATAAGGCCTTTTCGATTTTCAGCAAGATCTTGAAAATCATCACCATTTAATTTTAATCGGCGCACTGACTTTGACAGCCCAAGTGATAACACAAGAGATAAGATAACTATTCACATGTTTATCAAACACATGTATTCATCTTCAAAGTTAAAATACAAAGTCTAGGACTAGAGCTGCCCAAGGTTTATCGAACGTGTTCGTTAACGAAATCGCGAAAAATATATCGAACCGAAACCGTGAATTTTAGAACCGTGGTTCGGTTCGTTAAATTTTTCGAACGAAACCAGACGAACCGCGGTTCCCGAACCGACTTTCACGGTTCCAACCGCCAACACAATGATAAATTTAAACATAGTTAATCCTTATATTAAAACTATACTCCATTAAATAAAACATTGTCGAATGATCCGGTTTATGAGTTTTATACTCTTATATATAACTTTCATTTTTAGATTTGGTAATATCCGTAGAAACAATAATATGGGACAAAATTTTGTAGCAAAAATAACTTTATAATACTATTTGGAAAAATTGGATGGTAATTTGAAAAACATAAGATAAAAGATAATAAAATAAAATAACTAAATTACAAGATGGAGTCTATGTTGTATGGTTTATGGTAATAACTTTATAATACTATTTCCGATTTTATTAATTAACATATTTTTTTACGTATGGAATCTATTGAGTATGGATAATTATTAATAAATATTTATCCAACATTTTTTAATAAACTTAGAAGAATTGATTACTTTAAGTAAAGTATAATAAATTAACATTAACCAATTGGTTAATGTTGTAGTCTTCAAAATTGATTAGTTTAGTCTTCAAAATTGATTGGTTGACGGTGAGGCTGCACTATTCAAATTGATCCATAAACACCATTTCTTTTATTTTTATTTATTTATTCTTAAATGTTGATTTTAAATTCAAATTGGATCTCATTTCTCTCTATTTTTATCTATATTAAATACTCCTCTCTATCCTTACTTACACTCACCTCATTTTAGTGTTAACAAGAATTTCTCTTTCAATCTCTCAATTTAATCTACCCATTTCCTTGTTCCAATTTATTTTATAATTTCAAACTATATGGCAAAAAAAATAACGGAAAAACCGTGAAACCGCGAAACCGAACCTAAACCTTACGAACCGTCGAAAACCGGTTCCGAACCTAAAACGCGGTTTTCGAAGCAAAGCAACGTGAAACAGCCTCCACGGTTCGGTTCCGTTCCATATTTCCCAAAACCGGAACCGGCGGTTCCGAACAAACCGCCGTTCATGAACCGTGACGTGTCTATCTAGGACTAGTACCAAAGAACTTGATTGATCTAGTACAATCCAAATGATTTTTTCTCTAGTATTTCGCATGTTTTTTTTTTTTTTTTTTTTTATTTTTTATTTTTTTGTAGTGATGCACTTGATAGCTCATCGAATAATTTCATGTTGGAGTAAATTGTGTGAATGAATAACACTTGGAGTATGAAATGGTGATAGATGATGTATGAGAGCATGAAGATGAAGGTGGAAAGTGTGGTTGCAAAAGGTAAAGTGAGTGATGAATACATTTCAAGTGAAGAAGAGAGTCAAATTTTGAATCAATATAGGACCAAGATTTTAGTCGACAAAATCATCCCCTATCATTCAAGTGCTATTAAACTCTAAGAAAGATGTGGACACTTGTGGTGAGCCTATGCCAAATCTTGTATACATCTCTAGAGAGAAGAGCAAGGGAAGCCCACACCACTTCAAGGCCGGTGCCCTCACGCGCTCGTCGGTATTCCATTCTGTTCGTTCCCATCCCTTTTGTGTTACATCTCGTATTTCTCTAACCTTTAATTTGTTTCATGTCGAAGCTTCGAGTGTCGGCCACCATGACCAACTCACCAATCATCCTAACATTGGATTGTGACATGTACTCAAACGATCCACAACGGCCCAAAAAGTGTTGTGCTACTTTGGACGTCCTAAGCCCTTGGACCAAACTATGCATATGTCCAATTCCCAACGGTACCATGGGCTCAACAAGGACGATATATATGCTTCCGAGCACAAGCGCCTCTTTCTAGTAAACTCAATGGGCCTTGATGGTCTAAAGGGGCCCAATTATGTCGGGGCGATGTTTTTTCCACCGACGGCCTTCTTTGGGGGCCCCTCTCATACGTACCTCGAGGCCCCGGAGCTCAGCCGGATTATATTGTTGATAAGCCCATCAATGGCAAAGAAGTTCTTGGGAAGGCCCATCAAGTTGCGGGGTCTATTAGAAAACCAAACGAGTTGGGGTTCCCAAGTGGCATGACCTTTTTAGATTGAATTGGTTGAGGGGGCTCGAGCTCCCTCCAACCAACTTCTACGGTTTGTAACCGTACTATGAACTTATTTGCTCTGTCCCGCAACTATAAAGTATGAATGCTTGAATGCAGATTGGTTTCCGATATGGATCACGGTAGAGGATTACTACACAGGATATCGGCTTCAATGCGAAGGTTGGAAGTCGGCATTTTGTAATCCAAGTAGGGCGGCATTTTTGGGCGATATTCCTATCACTATAAATGATGTTCTAAACCAGGTGAAGAGATGGTCGGTTGGGCTTTTAGAGGTTGCATTTTCCAAGTATAGCCCACTAACATATGGTTCAAGGACTATGGGTATCTTAATGGGCCTTGGTTATGCACACTATTCTCTTTGGCCCATTTGGTCCATCCCAATCACTATTTATGCTTTAGTACCTTCATTGGCCCTCCTTCAAGGGCTTCCCATTTTCGCCAAGGTACATTTAAGCATCACACTTCAACTAATTGCATTACATGATCTCATACATTTGATGTTTATATGTGTGTTTAGGTTTCAGAGCCTTGGTTCTTGCTATATGCATTTCTTTTCCTTGGATCATACGGCCAAGATTGCTTCGACTTCATATCAACACACGGCACGTCCCGGAGATGGTGGAGCGACCAGAGGATGTGGCTAATGAGGGGGCCTTCGGCCTTCTGTTTCGGGAAACCCTGGAGTACATAAGCAAGTGTTTGGGTATGGAGACACATGGGTTCAATGTGACTAGCAAAGTGATGGAGGATGAGCAGAGCCAGAGATATGATAATGGGATCTTTGAGTTTGGTGTTGCTTTTCCCATCCAACCATTTGTGAGCAACATACAAATTAATAAGAATACACACCTTTTCACAGAATTGGGGGTAAAGCATATATACGAGCTCTGCTCTACGCACCACCTGCCTTCCCTGGCCACAAAACACTGGCCACGGCGAGAATGACCGATGGCATCCAAATTAAAACGGTCAGCGTTGACGAATATTAGCTACATACTACGTAAATATCAGCTTCCCTGTCATGGAAAGTTAGATCAAGCTAATTCAGCAACAACACCAATAAAATTGGGGCCAGAGATTACTGGGCATCGTTGTTTCTTGCCCGTTGCTCGTCCCTACTGCACCTAGGATCTTCCTCGCCACTAACTTCGCCAAGTCTCTCCTGTTAAACCAATATTTCTATGAACAATTGATTAAAAACTGAAAATACCTTTAAAGATGCATTCTGAGCAACAAGTTGCTCATACTCGCTCTCCATATGTGCCATTTTAGCCCTAAGAGCTGCATTTTCCTCTTTCAACTTTTCAGCACGCTGGGCCAGTTCATCGCATTCCGCCTATACAATGGGAAGAAACCAAAAAAACAGATTTAAAAATTTGAATTATTATTCTAACACAAAAAAAGGAGGGAGTTGAGAGTGACCTGCTTCCGCAATCTGGATCTACGAGCAGTTTCCCCGGTTTGACTGCTTTCTTTTTGTTTTTTAAGCTCCCTTTCATCCTGGACATTCAATATGCATATACATAGTCAAAGTCTTGGGCAAAATTAATAAATAAACTTAAAAATGACCACATTGAAGCAAAACCTCATTTTTCCCAAAAAAAATAGTAAGTAGCAAGTTTAGAAGATTAATAAAGATTAAATTTAAATCTATAAAACATATATCAATTAGATGGTGTCACAGTATACAATGTATCAATCACATTGTGAAACAACTAGTATGAAACTGCAGTTTCACAAATCACAAGTTGCAATTATGCAAGACCGAAACCATATGACTGAGTAATTCACTTGATGACACTGAAAATAGATACTCAACTCAAATTGTCAGTTGTAATTCAATCAACTGTCTGAATCTGTTATAATCTATCTACATGTGTCAAGCCAACATCCTATATTCACCCATGCTTTCACAGGTTTAGAGATGAAAATATTACGAGTAGCCTGAAAAAAGTATCTGCAATTTGTTAGATCAATTTTATGTTAAACCTACAATCTAATTAACTGCAATGAATGCAAAAGTTCATTGCACAAACTTTTTAACCTGAATCCAAAGTTGTGATTGCATGTTGTCTCGTGATCCTGTAGCGACAATTCCTCCAGCTGCCGGAGTAGCAGGGACCTTTCCTCGCATTGCGGGCATAGCAGATGACTGACCAGCACCCCAGTAATCCATTCTACCTTTTAGGGTGCACACCATTTGCTGTGGCACCTGATGCTTTTCCAGGTTCATCATTCTTCCCTGTAATCATATTTAAACTGCCCAAACTTCCCTTGGATCTTTTGATGGGCAGTTTCCCCTTTCCCTCAGATGACTTTCCATCTACCTCCATGTTTCCTTGAACATTGCACTATATATACATTTGGAAAACATTTCTGATTAGTTTATTGGATAACTGGGGATACATTAGAGAGAGAGAGGGCGCGGAAGAAGAAGAAACGAGATGACTCACTGGGGCTTCAACAATACCATTAGGAGAAGGCATGGCAAAAGGACTAAAAGGATAAGATCCCTAAAATTTTCAAATGAAAATGAAGGGTTATGAGTATCTCTGGACAGCATGAATCATGCAGCTGAAAAGAAAAAAAGAAAAGGATGCCAGTAAGGAAATACCGGAGCCATAGTTGGATGGCCGTATATGCCCCCAGGGGGATACATGGCGACATATGGATGTGGTGGAGTGCCATATGGTGGAATGAATTGCTGCAAAGACCAGAGTAAGCATGCAACTAAGCAACGAACTATGTTTACAATGGACCAAGAATTGAACAGCAATAAAAGCTAAGCAAAGTCAAGTTCTATTTAACAAGAGAGGAGTGCTTAACACAGATCATTCTTGGCAAAGAAAGACTATCAGAATTTCCAAATTGCACTTCATACCTGAACTCCCCACATGTAGGGGTGTGGCTGTGGACTCGATGCTAAGAACCCATGTGGAGGCATAGGAGAATATGTCTGCAAAAAACAACAAAGTTACTATGTCCATATCAACAATGGAAAGAAGACTATATGAGTATCTCTCAAAAGATGCTAACCTGAAACCCAGACCAATCTGCCGGAACTGGACCAGATGCAGAAGATGCCTGTTCCTGAGAATTCCAAAATTACCTACATTTTAATTAACAAAAACACAAACAAAACTGTATATTTTGACCCAAAGGTTCATGCCCAACCTGTGCAGAAGGAGTTTTTGGCTCCTTTGGTTCTTTCCCCTCTTTAGGAGTTTTATCCACATCACTGCCACTCATGATTCAAATTAAACTTACTTCTAAATTTGCTAGTATCCACTTCCAATCATTCTGCCACAAAAATGCCATACACAAATTATTAACAAACTAGTAGAAAATAATCAAACAAAATTCTAATTCCGATAGACACAAATTCAGATGCACAAAGCCAATGTCTTTTGCACATGACTCTAACAAACCATCGAAGCACATGCAGGCCGTCTAAGATTAGGCACTCAAACGTTTTATAAGAAAAAAGCATTCACCAGCCAATGTCTTCAGCCTCATACTGATCGCACTCTTAAACTAAATAGCCATAACTAAATCCAACTAAGTTAATGAATAGTTAAAATTCTCAATTATCCGCGGAAAATTATAACTAATCAAACACGAACCAGAATATAGCCGAAAGATAGCGATTGAATCCAACACAAATAATTACAGAGCTTGTCAAAGACAAAGATTCAAGCTTTCAATAATTCCAAAATAGTTATACCGCTAATAGACAAGGAGCTCGAACACGGTGAATACGACCAGTGAGTCAACTCAGCTTCAAAACGGCTGGAATCCCGCTCCCTATCTAACTCTAAACTGGAATTCAAACAACTTTGCAATTAAACAAACGTGTCACCTACAAAGGGGAAGGGGCATCAGAAAACAAGCTAAAATTCAGCAAACTTTCGAAATTCGGAATTGGGGGAATGAAGAGAGGGAAAATTAGAGGTTGGTTTGTGAGATCGTCGACATTGCTGACCTGTGTCGTTGTCCCGATGATTTGCAGAGAGAGGAAGAGAGCGCCGATGTGGTGTCCACCGTGGATTTAAGGGTTGATGATTGGATCCAAATCGTGGACTGTTTAACGGCTGAGATGGAGTCACTCCCCGGGTCGCTCCATATGGATTAGGATCCGACTCGGATGGCCCATTAATTAGATTGTACTGTACAGGTACATTTGGGCCTAACTGTCGATTTTCTATATGTTGGAATTAATTATTAGTACTTGCATTTATATTAATCATTAGTGAAATCATTAAATTTTATCCATGACATAGACTTAAAAGTCTTATTTTTATCTTTTTTTTTTAAATGATCAAAATTTAAATGATTAAATTTTGATGAAGCATATTACTATCCCACATTTATGATTTTTCGGGTCAATCATCCTAAATTTTATTTTTGCTCAAGTTTGAATTTCCTGTCCTAATTGATTTTTTTCTTAAAAATGATTTTATACTTATAACAAAAGATGTATGAGTCATGTTTTCTCAATCAAGACACTTGACATCTTACTAAATCTTTAAAAAATTGCTTGTCATTTGTTTTTTTTTAAAGAATCATTTCATACATTTCCATCAAATATTGGCGTAAAATGACGGCGATGAAGTAATGAGTGCACTTTGGGAATAGATTATAAGCACATTTCACAAACATTTGAAACAAAACATTATACCAAGTTCAAAAGTAACGTAATGAAGTTTCAAAATTAAGTTACAATGATGATTTCAGCTAAAATGGGCCCATTCTCTCAATTTTTTTGAATAGTTATATTGGATTGGGAATATATATATTTTTTGACCTATCGAACTTAAAAGAATTTAGGTTATAAATTTTCAATAAAACCTTAGTTCAATTTATTCATATCAATAATCATTATGTATCTGTGCCTCAAACTGTATAGACGTCGTTAAGTCCAACAAATATCTCAAATTCTTTTTCTTTAATAGTACTCCACTTAATAGTATCTTCTAAGGACATCCACAACGCGTGTCCTCAGACCGTCCCCGACAAGACGAGGAGGCAGCATGCTATATTATTCAGAAAATATTTGAAAACAAGAACTCAAACAACACTTAACTAAATAGTAACTATACATCCAAAAAAAAAAAAATCAAAATTTACCAATAATCTCTACAAGAACAAGTCCCATCTTTGAAATGATGGAACACATTCCCATCCCTAACTATGATATGCCTCTCATAAATCACAGATATCATCTTAGTATAAGTGTGACAATCACTACACATCCTAACATTCCTCACAATTCTCACAACACTCCCTTTTGAAGTACTAACCAATGCAAAAGCAATAGCCAGCTTCTGGCTATGTCCCCTCAGCCTCTCCCTCTTCTCCTCTTCCCCCACATTCATCATCACCTGCGACGTATCCGCCTCGTACCCCTCGAACCTCAGCTGCCACTCCATCTGGTACACCATCTCACGTATCTCGCCCCTCAAAGGATGTCGTTGGTGATGCAACGCGTCGTTGGACACAAACCTATGCAGCTTCCCCCCCACCAAAACTGCGCTCGTCCCAGCCTCCTTGCCTACTCCCACACGACCCATCCTAACCCGACCCAACGACACATCCTCCCACCTCCCGGCTTGTGCATAGATACTACACAACATCAAATAATCCCCTGCATTTTTTCCATTGAGCTCCATCAATCTCTCAGCTGCCACCTCCCCTAATTCAAGATTCTGATGGATCTTGCACGCGCTGAGAAGGCTCCGCCACACGACGTCGTTAGGAGGCATAGGCATCCCCTTGATGAGGTCATGAGCCTCATCAACCAGCCCGGCTCGCCCCATCAGATCAACCATACAACCATAGTGCTGCACCGTTGGTTCGATCCTATGCTCTTTTCTCATTCTCTCAAAATACTTCACCCCTTCTTGAACTAAACCGGCATGGCTACAAGCACTCAACACACTAACATACACCACATCGTCGGGCCTCAATCCCGCCTTAATCATCTCCTCGAAAACCACCAAAGCCTCCACACTACGCCCGTGACTCGCCAGCCCTGATATAGCCACACTAAATGACTTATGATTCTTACGAACCATTTCTCGAAACAGAGACATCCCTTTCTCCAAACTCCCACATCTAATGTACATATCCACCAAAGCAGTCTCAACTGCAGCATTCAAACCACTCAAATTCCTAACCAAATAGCCATGAATGCACCTTCCCAAATCCAGTCTCCCCAAATGAGTGCAAGCAGACAACACACTGACCAAAACACTCTCCTCCGGCCTCCACCCGCCATCGCGAATCATACAAAAAAACAGCCTCAAACACTCACCCCACATGCCTAAACTAGCATGAGCAGCAATCACAGCACTCCAAGAAGCCACAGTCTTCACCTCCATCTGATCAAAAACCGCGCAAGAATCCCTCAAAAGGCCACACTTCCCATACATATTGATCAAACTATTGTGCACAAACACATCTCCCTCCAATCCATGCTTAAAAACATGTCCATGGATCTGCATTCCCTCACCAGCCGCTGATAGAGACGCACACGCCTTAAGCAGAGGCGGATACGTGAAACTGTCCGGCTCCACGCCTATCTCGAGCATGTCAAGATATGCAAGCAATGCATACTCTGAGCTCATCTCCATGGTGTGGCCTCTGATGATGGTGTTGAAATCGAAGGAGCATGGATCGTCGAGTTGGTCGAAAATCGAGCAGGCGTAGTCCATGCTTCCCCACTGTGACAGGGCACAGGTTGAGATGAGATTGCTGGCGCAGAATGAGCTGCTCCAGAGGAGCCCAAGCTTGAAGACATGGCCATGGATCTGCTTGAATTCTTTCAAATTCTTGCATTTCTTGATCAGGGAGATGCATTCGTGCTCCTTTTGATTGGAGTGGTGATCGGTTTCTGGGATTTTTGGATAAGTTTGGTGGTGTGTTGAGAAATCATGGGGCTGATTCAGCACGTATGCCACCACCATGCTCTCGGTTAAACATCTGATGCAATCATGTCATTGCTTGCAAGTTTTTGGGATTTTTTTGATGAGTTTGATTAAATGGAAATGTTGGAAGTGTAGTGGGATTTGTGTTTGTTGAATTGTTGAATTGAATGTGATCCAAGAATTTGGAATGGGGATTTCAGCCAGAAAAATTTACATGTCATATGGTTCGGAGATATTAGTGGATAAGATAATGTTATTGCATGACTGTGGGCTCCACAAGAATTCCTTTATGGCCAATCACATGGCTCGGTTTAAAGCCACAAATACTGTTTTTTATACTCCAAATTCATAGTGAGAAATTTATGTACTATAGTCACGACTCAAAATTAAAATGGAGTTAGTATATCTGAATTAATAGTTTATAGTTCAATGATCCTAAAACCGGAACTCGTGGTGCTGAAGATCATCGCATGCATTGCTCGTCAATAAACGCGGACGAAGAACGAAAGTGAACCACATACCTAAGCATTAGGATTAGGGCAAATTGCTGCACTGCGAAGTCGATGACAGCTCCAAAAATCGAATTTAATGGATTTTCCTACTCTCATGATGCGGAGTCCCTGCCCGGAGGTTACATGGGAATCCAATAAATGTTAATGATTTTCTTGCACTTTATTCCATAAATTCGCCTAAAGTGATGAAAGTTTACATCAAATTTAAGAGTGCTCCATTGATTTGGGAATTAAAAAAAAATAACCATGAAAAAACTTGGTAGTCAATTGGGCCATTAATATTTTTTATTTTGGGCTTGTAGTTGTGGTCCATATTGTTAAAATGGAGTCATGAAACTAAAATGCATATAGTTGGTTTAACCAAACCAAATTTAATTCGGTATTGAATATTCGAAACAATATTAATTTAAACCAGCTACTTTTTATGAAGAAAATTCATTCGATTTGATTTCTTGACCAACCGAAATCAAAACTGAATTGCTCGGTCCAATTGATTTGAATTTGCCACATAGTAAATAGTAGAGATTCTTCCGAATTGTTTAAGTTTTTTCAATACAAACACAATATTAAATGATATAATGCTCCCAAATGTTTACATTGGGTATGTAACCTAACATTTCTATGTATAATGGAATTATTACTATTAGTAGCACATAGATGTGGACTAGTTGGTTGTTTATATCGGATAGAGGGTTGAATATTATTTTCAAATGATAGACATAGTAGTTGGGTATTTATGGCTCAATTATTATTAAATATGGGTTTTGGTATCTAAAGGACAATTTGACAACCAACTATGATCACTTGGTTGATTGGATTACGTCTTAAAATAAGCAATTAAGTTATCTTGGAATCTTTGCTTACTTTTTCCCGCATTTTTCAGATGCTTTTATGATATAAATACATGTTAATAGTACAAGAATTTTGGCATTAATTTACAATTAAAAATATTAACGATATGCTTGTCCGTACGCACATAATTAGTCAGCATTGTGTCACATATGATTGCTTAATTTGCGTTTTTTTTCATATAATAACACTAATGTCGGTTATACCTCAACTAAGATCATATTAGTAATTTTTATTTTTAATAATACTATTAATATTGGGTACGGTAAACTCAAAATTTTACATGTGATAGGAAGGATACTATTTATACCCCAGCAATGAAAATTTTAATAATCATGCACAAATGTATGTGGGAGTTAATACCATAGTAGTACTAGTACTATTTTTTTTTGTGTGTTTTTAATGGGTCAGCCAACAACTTTTATAATTGGTTTGACTAATCATGATGATGGTAACTAATAATAAAGTTTAGAAGTCGGTGTTTACCGGCTATTAATAAGGTGTAATCACGATGTAATTACACTTATATTTGTTCGGCATATAAAATAATTTAATTTATTATTGTAGGATTAGACTCGCAACTTAAGTAATGGTGTATTTTGATATAAAAATAAACGCATTATGAAAAGTCGTGAGTCAAATTCGACGAGTTTTTGTCCACGCTTTACATAATCGATGAGATAAAATGATACTAATAGCACGAATTTCTTATTAAAATTGGAATTACAAGCATGCATATTTTAATGATTGACAATGTGCTTTGATTTTCGATTAATTAAAAGTAATATTTTTTTAATAAACTCCCCCGACCGTAAAGCCACTGTATTTTGTCATGCATCGAATCATTCTTTTAAAAAAATATATATATAATCTTCCGATATAGCAAATTAGCACCTGTAAACTTGGACTTAGTAAGTTTTAAGGCTTTTAATCGGTGCTATTTGAGGTGAATCACCATGTTCTTTCAAACTTATGACTATATATTGCATTACATTATCCATATAAAGGTATTTTTGAAAGCTCATGTATTTAAATTAAATATTATATTATTATATTATGTGTAGTAAAATCTAAGTAAGACTTTCTCTTTTTACCTGAAATCGTCTCATTTTACCATATTCATCATATCTTCCTTTTTAGTATTATTAGTATTACTTTTGGTAATTGACTCATTCCTCTTACTTCACTGATTATATTCCACTCATACCTTTCATTATAGAATTAATATATAAAAATATGACTAATAATCTATTCACCTTCTGCTACATTTCTTAAATCCGGGTCCAATCAAACTAAACTTTGTATTAATGGACGAAGAGAGTAATACCTTATTAGTAAAAATGAAAAATTTAGAAAAAAAAGTTAAACTGTGCGTCGCTTTTATGAAATAGTCAATCGTAATAATTATTATTGATCAATACATTCCATTTCATTACTAATGATATTATAAACGTATTAAACAATATTTCTAATAATATGAAATTTAATTAAATATTAATACCAGTTAATGAAAACGGAGATAGTCAGATAGATACCAGATGCAATAATAGCGAGTAAATACCACGCGCCATCATTATCATTTTCCACTCTGTCATCGTCATCACTGTAAACTGGTGCACTCAAGTGGGACCCACACCTATCTCTCTCTCTAACTATACACATCTCGGCATATGTATATGCAAGATATGATCTTCATATGCCGCATTAATTTATGTTACTACTACTATTCAGAAAAAGGTTGGATTCTTTCATAGAAAGAATTTCTAGGCTTTAGTTTAGCCCTCTTAATTTCTCACTGCTTTTAAGCCTAAAAAAGCAACCTTTATTTGTTGATCTTTGATTCTTTCCCCTTAACTCCCCCTTCGATTCGTTCACCCAAGCTTTGTCCTTTACTCAGATGCACTCACAAAACTCCGATATTCTGTATTTTGCTCTCTTCTTTTGTGCATAAAGCCTACTGCTTTCTACAAAGGTAAATTTTTTTTCACGCATTTCTTGATATTTTTTGCTCATCTTCGCTTTTGCACCCGTGTGTTCCTTTTAACCTATTAGATTCATGTAATGGAGATGGATTGAAAGTTGGAAATTGGTTTGCTTCCCTTTTATTTGTGGTGCTGACTCAGAAATTTTCAACTTACAGCATCTCGAACCTTTCCTTATCATTTAGTATGATTTTGAATATCATAATTTTGATTTAGATGTGCCTATTAATTGTTTGACTATTGTTGTCTCCGAGCCTATGCAGCTTTACTGGACTCTTGAATTTTGTTACTATTTGATTAGTCTCTGTTATTAAACTCCTTCAATTTTGATGGCATTTTGAAGAATTTTGATGGATTATGCTGACCTGCTAACTGCTCATTTTCTTCAAGTTTCTGAAGTTTTCTTTTGTTATTCAAAGTCGTGTTACGCCCCTTTCCTTTCATAGATTGTTGGATGTTAGGGAAGCTTCTTTGTTGATTTTTGGGATACTATTGAACTGTGGCCTTGGTTGAAGATTGTATAGGTAGGCTGCTTGGATAATTGGAGTGAGAAAAGATGGATGAAAATGGGGGTGAGGATTGGAGGGAGATGGTGAGGAAAATGCTTCCTCCAGGGGCTCCCTTTCCCGAAGAAGATAGCATGGATTATTCGATAGCGCTAGAGTATAAGGGCCCTCCAGTTTCGTACGAGCTCCCAAGAGTACAACCCGTTGAAACCAATGCAGATGCAGTTTTGGTAGCTGAGCCTGAATTGGAACCTAGAAGTTCAGTGAGCAGTGAGACGGCTCGTGCACTAGAACCAATCCGTTTGCCTGTGTCTCGTATTGCAACAGTTACCTGTCCTCCTAATCAAAGTCCTAGAATGTCGGGAAGTTCTGAGTCCGTGGTGTCAGTTCTGCAGAATGCTGATTCGTATTCGCCTTCCCCTTCAGCTTCCCCCGCTTCAGCGTACAGTCAGCGTAGTAATGCTCGTGGGGAGCCTGCTAATGAAGGAAGGAGGGCCACAGTCGTCACCTTTAACACTTTTGATAGGTCGGATAGGAGGGTGGCAGATGCGGAGAAACAAGTATATCCGGAATATGTTGGTGTGACCAAAGAAAAAAAGAAGAGAAAACAGACTAGATTCTGTCTTAGGTGTGGAAAAGGGAAGTGGGAAACCAAGGAATCCTGTCTTGTTTGTGGTGCAAAGTATTGTAGTAACTGTGTCCTAAGATCGATGGGGTCGATGCCAGAGGGGCGAAAGTGTGTTGCTTGCATTGGCGAGCCCATTGATGAGTCCAACCGTGCTAAATTAGGTAAACATTCACGGGTTTTGTCACACTTACTGAGTCCTTTAGAAGTCAAGCATATAATGAGAGCAGAAAGAGAATGCTCAGCTAATCAGCTTCGACCGGAGCAGTTGATTGTGAACGGATACCCTTTGAAACCTGAGGAGATGTCTGAACTCCTTGGATGCCCTCTTCCACCCAGGAAACTGAAGCCAGGCGTGTACTGGTACGACAAGGAGTCAGGTCTTTGGGGAAAGGTAATTTCTTGAATTACAAATCGATTGACACATTTATGTCAATACTCCCTCGAATCTGAGATTGCTTATGCTAATTTAACAGGATGGGGAAAAGCCTGATAAAATCGTTAGTTCAAACTTAAACTTCACGGGGAAACTTAGTCCTCATGCAAGTAATGGGAACACTGAGGTATACATGAATGGTCGAGAAATCACCAAACTTGAGCTGAGAGTACTAAAGGTTGGTCCATGTTTGTGTATTAAACATTTCCGTTTGCATATTTACACGCCAATAAGTTCTTTACTTGCTGTATTTGACTCAGCTTGCCAACGTGCAATGTCCTCGTGATACTCATTTCTGGGTTTATGATGATGGTCGCTACGAGGAGGAAGGTCAGAATAATATCAGAGGCAATATATGGGAAAAGGTATGTTTCAAAGATATTAGTTAGATTTATGCTGCAATATTTGAATACTTGACCAATGGTTTGAATCTAATTTTGCCAGGCATCAACTCGATTCGTCTCTTCCTTGTTCTCTTTGCCTGTTCCCCAAGGTCAGCCTCATGGACACCGGGATGAGCCTAGCAGCTATGCTACAGTATCAAATTATCTTGAGCAGAAAAAGATCCAGAAGCTTCTTCTACTCGGCCTTCCAGGCTCTGGGACAAGCACTATGTTCAAGCAGGTAATATCCGGATCAAATTTTCTTTGAAAGATACTATAGCTGGAACTTAACAAAATACTACTAACTCAAATGTCTTAAAAAGTACATTCAATATCTCTGTTCATCATAAATTTTTCTTCTATTCTTCGTATTGATCAGCTTCTTTATTCCATTTCATTTTGTGTTGGCAGGCCAAATTTTTGTATGGGAACAAGTTTACATCTGAAGAACTACAGGAAATCAAGCTTATGATCCAAAGCAATATGTACAAGTATCTCAGCATTCTGCTCGATGGCCGAGAGCGGTTTGAGGAGGCTGTACTAGGAACCAACGGGTCGAGATCAGATGAACAGATCTCTGAATCAGGTACTTGGATAACTCAAGACTTATATGTCCTTGAGTGTGGTTTTCTTTGTATTGGAGTTGCTATCACATTCATGGTTCCTCTCACTTTTACATTTTCGTCGTGATCCGAACATCGTGATTAAGTGTGATTCCATGCAGAGGAAGGTGTTGACTCCAGCGAACACAGTCAATGTGTATATTCGCTCAATCCAAAGTTGAAGCATTTTTCTGACTGGCTCCTCGATATCATTGCCACTGGTGATTTGGAGGCATTCTTCCCTGCTGCAACACGGGAGTATGCACCGCTTGTTGAAGAAATTTGGAGAGATCCTGCTGTACAAGAGACATACAAGCGAAGGGATGAACTTCCCTCTCTACCTGATGTCACCGAGTACTTCCTAAGCAGGGTAACCTTCATAGCTTCTTATCATCGTAGATTGAGATATCTTGCCTTGTTTTTGGAACATCATCTTCACGTACTTAACCTGATGTCAGCTTGCTCTTATTTGTATGCACAGGCTGTCGAGATTTCAAGCAACGAGTACGAACCTACTGATCGTGATATACTTTATGCTGAAGGGGTGACGCAAGGGAATGGTTTGGCCTTTATGGAGTTCTCCCTCGATGATCGTAGCCCTATGTCAGAAACCTACACAGATAATTTGGATGGCCCGTTGCCATCTCCAACCAAGTAAGAGTTCATCCAAGAAATACACCATTAAACACGATGGATATGAAGAATCTTTCTAATGCATAGCATCCATATGAATGGATCGATTTATCACTTTTATTTCGATTTATGTTCGTACGTATGCTTGCAAGAATGATTATCTGAAGTTTCGACTGCATTTTTCGTTTCTTGGTATCCTAGGTACCAACTGATCAGAGTGAACGCCAAGGGAATGAACGAAGGATGCAAGTGGGTGGAAATGTTTGAGGACGTCCGAGCAGTGGTTTTCTGTGTTGCCCTCAGCGACTACGATCAGGTGTGGGCTCCACCCGAGGGCAGCGGCAGCAGTGAGTTGCTCCAGAACAAGATGATCCAAAGCAGAGACCTTTTCGAGTCGATGGTCAAACACCCTTGTTTCAGTGACACCCCATTCGTGCTGATTCTGAACAAGTACGATCTCTTTGAGGAGAAGATCAACCGCGTTCATCTAGGGACGTGCGAGTGGTTCAAGGATTTCAACCCCGTGGCCCCAATCCGAACACAGCACAACAACCAGTCCCTAGCGCAGCACGCTTACTACTTTGTAGCCGTGAAGTTCAAGGAGCTGTACGCTTCCCTGACGGGACGGAAGCTGTTCGTGTGGCAAGCTCGGGCGAGGGACCGGGTTACAGTGGACGAGGCGTTCAAATACACGAGGGAGGTGGTTAGGTGGGATGATGACAAGGAAGACAACTACTATGGTGGTGGAGAAGACTCATTTTACAGCACAACAGATGTGAGCTCATCCCCCTTCATTCCACATGACTGAAATCCCATTTTCCACAGCCACTGCTTGATTGTGATTTTTCTTCCTTTTATCTTATCTTTTGGATTGTAAATAGGTGAATATATTTGATGCTGATTTTTGTTTAGATTACAATTATAACTGTAACATTTTTCTATACATGTTATATGGTGGGATTTTATTGATATATTTTCAATGATAGTATAGTGATATAAAAATGAAATAAATTAAAGAGTAAAAAAGCAAGCTCAAATATTAGGTGGACAAGTGGGGTAAAAGGAGGTGGAGCCCACACGCACTCGAGCGTATGTTTTACTATCACAGTAACCAATCTCTGGCCGCCGACTATGGCTGAGCAACCAACCTCATCTAACCAGTTACTGCAGCATCAGCCGGCGCGGGAGATAGAAGATGAAATAAAGCCTCCACTTGTCTCTTTACAAGGTATAATGTTACCTTCTCCATTGTTTAATTACTCAACTGGTTTAACCGAGTTGTTTAGTAAAAGCAGGCGCGGGAGATAGAAGATGAAATAAAGCCTCCACTTGTCTCTTTACAAGGTATAATGTTACCTTCTCCATTGTTTAATTACTCAACTGGTTTAACCGAGTTGTTTAGTAAAAGCAAGCATCTAGACGTATTAGCTTCAGTGAAACTCAAAACATCAAAGTTTTGAATGTATTTCAAGAAAAATATTAGTCTGAGCATATCCTTGTCTTGGCCAGGTTATGAAGCAGGCACCCTATAGGCCAAGAACTGAGATGAATGATAGTAGTAAGAAAAGGATCATATCCTGCATACACAGAATGTGAGAATGATGGAGATTGTTGGGAGGGTATGACATGCATTATTACCAAAGCTGTAGTTATACATCTAGTGAAACTTGAACGAATCTGTGCGTCTCAGTTTGAGTGTAGATATTTTGGGTAAAAGTTGGTGGTGGAGTGCAATTAAATGTTGATAGTGATAATGGGAGCAGAGAAGCATGAGTTAGTGCTCCTAATGGGAATTCAATTCACATATTTGAAATACTACTGCAACCGTTTCGCCGCTTCCAGATTAGTTGCCCAACTATGATTTGCAGCTGATGATTCAACATAAATCTACCAATCCCAAATGTGATTTGGAATCCACTTTGAATCTAAACTTGTGGTTTCTCTACTGCCACCTACTGCTTCAATATCACAGCCCTCTCTCTCTCCCTCTTTCCATCTCTGTAATATGCAGGCTGCAGGCATAAAAAGTAAAATAATTGTACGATTGTATTGGAGTGGCCTTTCAAGGCTTGAACTAATAACAGACGTGACATAATCTAACCAATTTGTCCACTGTCCTTTTCACACCACCACTCACTGTATTCTAGTATTCTACCCAAATCTACCGTTTCATTTCGTGTCAATAAATTCAATTGGACATTTTAAACTACTTTATGCACCGAAATTTAATGGTTACCAAACCCAACTTAAAAATGAGAGCACCCTTGATAGGATTAGGGTATTCTATGAATTGAGTTTTTGCACCTTGGAGTAGGGTAGGACTTAGGAGGGTGCTACTTTAAATTTTGGTAAATTTTAAGTTTTTATTGAAATATTGAAAAATATGCATCAGAGGTAAATATTGTTCGTTTGTTCCTTTGTAGCGAGTGATCAACAAAAAAGAAAAGGTTTTGTTTTATGTAACATGTGTTTAATTTTACTCATACATAAGATTAGTGAACCATGAGTGTATATTTGTAGGAGAATTCATAAGTTTTTTCTAAAAAACATAAATTCGATGTGAAATTTATTATTGTTGAAAAATTGAGTTGGATCCACATCAAACTAAATTAGGTACGTGATGGTACGTACGATTCAAATGGGGACATCCTAATTTGCATACCTCATTTCTCATTAATCATTAATTTCAATATTTACTATACTTTTTTCCATGTCGAGTTTGTGCTACAAAATGGGTTATGACATGCGCCACCATTTTCTTCTTCTTTTCTAAAAGAATAGTCTTTTTTTCCCCCTTTATTTATTTATTTATTTACGCCATATTCATGACTTGGTTTTATTTTTTATTTTCGTGGAAAAATATGTGCTATATTGTATTGAGGCTCTTTTGACGAGCTATATACAAACAAATCGAACAATTTTGAATCCATTCGGCACTTGTATTCAAAACTTCATATTTGGATTAAAATTGGAATACTTACTATTTTTTAGATTCGTATTTAAATATAAAAACAAACTATACTATTTAATTCAGTATTCACAAGTATGTGTCGTTGAGTGCTTATTTATATAGGTAATGTATGTTACTATGTTGAATGTGTTGGTTACTAGTATTATTTAGAATAACGTTTTATTATTATTATTATTGATAATTCAAATTATTTATCATCTATAGTTTTTAATAAATGTGAAATACTATAATATGTACGGCAACAACTTAAATGATGTAATTATCAATGATTAAACGAGGTAGCATGTGCCATCTATTGGATGGTTATATACTCGAGAATTGACTAGTATATATGTATATATAATTTCATTTGAAATTTTCATGGAACTTTTAAGCCGAATTTATTGATAATATATTTTTATACGTAGTCAAAAATGTATTCAAAAGATTCGAGCTCATTATACTTTATAGTATTAGACTATAATTCTTGCTCAAAGCACTAAGTATATCTAAGTGGAGAGACCTAGAGGTCCTAGACTTTTGAGGACTAAAAATTCTAAAATAACATTAATTAATCCACCGTCAGAAACATAAAGTAGCTCAAACTTACAAACCAAGTATAATGAGCTTTTCTTATTAAGTCGTGAAATTTGGATGAGATTAGTAAACAAATAAAGTAATCTTACTTGAAATAATTGTAATGTTGGCAATTGGGATGATGCAATCTCAATGATATCTAAGTATATCACCATTGTCTAATTTGATGACTTATAATGGAGCACTTATATAGTAGTAAAAAATCTGGTGCCCATCGATTTAGTGAGACTATATGAATGTTGAATTTTGACTAAATATTTGGGGCACGATCACTTTGCGAAAATAATAAGAGGCGTAATACGTTTTACTAAATACCCACATTTCATTTAGATAATGATCTTCATTAAGCAGCCAGTAGTGTCAGTGGCGTATTTTTTACTAGTGTATCTGATTAGCTGTTACTCATTTAATTTCCTTTACACTTTAAAACTTTTGAATGAAATCCAGAGTTTAATTACTAAGTCTAATTAAATTTAATACAATTAATTTTACAAATGTATAGTTTGCACGCTATTATACAGATAGAAAACATCATAAGTATTTAATTTGCTAACAATAATAATAATGTATGAAAGTGAGACCTTCATTTTATTATTTTTTTTTATTTTCTTTTTTTACATTTTTTTAAAATTTGAAATTATAGAGGAGCGGAGTAGAAAAGTGCTTTACTATAAAATGAAATGAGTTGATAATGATGATCATCCATGTGTGCTGTAGTAGCCATCCTAATTAAGTGCCCATAACATGACTCTTTAATCTCATTCTCATTACTACAACCTCTCTCTCTTTCTCATGCGTTTCCCATTTGCCTCTTAATTTCTTAATTAGCAGCTAAATCTAGAACAGTAGGGTCATTATTTATCCACTTTAATCACTTCTGTAACACACTAATGCAAAACCGAATTCATGATGATTTCACTAAGCACCACCCTCACGCACATGTGCCAGATTTAACACCCCTTTTCTCATCAATTCCTACTAATTAAAAATAACCATAATCCACACTATACCTCATAGTAATATAATACTATTACTACTTGCACCAAAACAAGCAGCACACAATTCCTTTTTCTTTCTTCCTTTCTTTCTTCCTACTGGCAGATTTTCTTGCGACAGCCATTAAAAAATGCCAACAAACAAGGTTCCTATTCTTTTATCCAAAAATACATTTGTGCCTTAGCTTTATGCATACATATATTTTATTTTTTCCTCCTCTTTTTGAGCTTTCTTTATTAGCAGTCGAGACAAAGTGGGTATATGGAGGCTGGATACCATGTCTATATACATTTTGTATCTATGTGAGAAACACACAACCTCCACCAAAGAAATCCATAACATAGCTTTATGCATATGATATATATTGCTTACATAAGTGTAAGAGATTTGCTTTGTCATTTTCAAGAATTTAATGAATTCCCATAGATTGTAATAAAAAAATAAACCTAACAATTAATCTGCTTTAACGAACTTCTCCCATTATAAATTTATAATATTGCCAAAAAGAATTTTCGTTAGAAATGACCCTTTGTCATCATCAAAGATCAACAAAACCTTCCAAATCTTCCTTTACATAAACCCCCATTTCCTCATTCAACAACCTCCACCTCTCTAGCCTTCCTTCACCAATGGCAACCACCACAGCTGCCGCCGTCGCCGCCACCTCCCAATATCAACAAGACCGCGCCAGAGACATGTGGCGGCGCTGCCTCGCCTCCGCCTTCCGCACGGCGCTGGCGTGCACCATAGTGGGCGTGGCCACCCTCTACGGCCCGGGCTTCATAACCCGCCACGTGGCATTCCCGGCCTTCTCCTACGTCACTGTCATCCTCATCGTCACCGACGCCACATTGGGCGACACCCTGCGCGGCTGCTGGCTGGCCCTCTATGCAACCGCGTTGGGTGTCTTCCCGGGCATCCTGAGCCTCTGGCTCATCGGCCCGGGAAGGCTCACTGCTGCCACCACCTCCGCGGTGGTGGCAGTCAGCGCCTTCGTCGTGGCCCTGCCCGAGGGCACGCACCTGGTCGCCAAGCGGATAGCCCTCGGACAGATTGTGCTCGTGTACGTCATCGCCTTCATCAACGGCGGACGCACCGAGCCCGTCATGCACCCGCTCCACCTCGCCGCCAGCACCGCCCTCGGCGTGGCCGCCTGCGTTTTGGCCCTTTTGCTTCCCTTTCCTAGCTTGGCCTATTGGCAGGTAACCATGCATGAAGTTTGCATGCATGCTTTTGAATCAGTCAAATTATCGAAAAAATCATGAATTTTGGATTTGTCACGGTCAGTTAATAAAATTAATGTTCTCCATACATAAAATAAACATTGTTTGGTTGAAAAACATTAACAGTAGCATAATTGAATTTTTTTTACTGAAAGTTGGCGGACAGACTAGAATTTAATCAAACTTTATTTTTCTGTCGAACTTCACAGGTGACAGAAAATTGCAAATTGTATATCGACAATGCATCGGAGAGATTGAAGCTATTCGTAAAGGCGTTTTCTGCTGAAGACAAGTCATCACCCAAGATTTTGATCTGTCAAGCCAAATCTCTTAACAAGGCAGCAAATAAATTTCTCCATTGCATTAAATCCAAACAAGTAAGTATTAATGTAATTACACTTAATATTGATAATAGTATGATTATGGATAAAAATAATATGCTGATGAGTAATTATTAATGTGAGCAGGAAAGCATGCAGTGGGAGAGAGAACCAATCAAGTTTCTAAAATCATACAAGAAAAATCCAGCACAACCATTGCAAGGCCTGGAGACAATCCTGAGAGGAATGGAAAACGCTCTCGAAAATTGCTCTGAATTCCCAGTCTCATTCATGAACGACGCACAACTCAAACACGATTTATCTTGTGCGGAAGAGCAAATCCTGAACCAAGTGAAGAACATGGCCTTACAAAACTCAATTCTCCCACAATCCGAAGATAGCGAAAAACAACACAAGTTCCTCCAAACACTTCAGCCAACTTCACTAAATCTAAAGGACTTGTCCTCTCTGTTCTTCCTCTTCTGCCTCAAACTCCTCCACTCCAAACCATCCCCGAATCCGAATCCCGATCAGAAACAACAGGCGCAGCAGAAGGAAACAATCATGCCCAAACTATGGAGCAAAGGGAGGCTAATGCCTGCTTTAAGATGCTCTTTGTCATTAGGATTCGCTGTGTTTTTTGGGCTGATATACAGCAAGGAAAACGGTTACTGGTCGGGGCTGCCTGTCGCGATAAGCCTTGCCTCATCGAGGGAGGCCACGTTCAAAGTCGCGAACATCAAAGCTCAGGGGACGGTTCTTGGAACAGTGTATGGAGTGATCGGATGCTTCGTTTTCGAAAGCTATGTTAAAATAAGGTTCGTGTCGCTGCTGCCGTGGTTTATCTTCAGCTGCTTTCTGAGGCAGAGCAGGATGTACGGCCAGGCCGGGGGAGTCTCTGCTGTCATCGGCGCGTTGTTGATTCTTGGGAGGAAAAACTTCGGGACTCCTAGCGAGTTCGCCATTGCTAGGATAACCGAGACTTTTATCGGGCTGTCGTGTTCGATAATGGTGGATATTCTGCTGCAGCCCACCAGGGCTTCTGCCCTGGCGAAAGTGCAGCTGGCAGCGAGCCTGCGCTCGCTGCATGAGGCCGTGGAGGCCGTGAGTGTTGACTACTCGTCGTGCAGGTTAGTATTCGAGGAGAGGATGAAGAAGCTGAGGATGGATGTGATTGAGCTAGGGAAGTTCATTGAGGAAGCTGAGGTGGAGCCTAATTTCTGGTTCTTGCCTTTTCATGGTGCTTGCTATGTGAAGATGAAGGTGTCTCTGTTGAAAATGGTTGATTTCTTGCATTTTGGGAGCCATGCTGTTAGGTTTTTGGAGCAAGAATGTAGAGAATTGGATGGTAAGATGTGGAGAGAGGGTGCATTGAAGGTGGAGTCTGATTTGAAGGTGTTTAAGGATGCTGTGTGCTGTGGGGTGAAGTGTTTTGAGGAGGTTATTTTGGTAAAATCGGTTGCGGGGCTGGAAGGGAAGGGATGCGTTGATCTGGAGATGGGGAAGTCGGGCGGGGGGAAGTGGTTGGGGAGGGACGAGGACGGGATGAGGAAGAGCGCGGCGTCGTTTATGCGAGAGATGGAGGGAGGTGATGGTGTGAAGAATGGGATTGTGTTGAGTTTGGGGGCATTGGTTTATTGCATGGATGGGGTGTTGAGAGAGAGCAAAGAGATTGAGAAAGGAGTGAAGGAGGTTTTGCAGTGGGAGAATCCCTCAAGTCAAGTGGATGTGCATAACATTGTGTGTAAATTGCGTGCTTTAAAGAAAGGTGTAAACTAATACTACATCATACTTAACAAAGAATGCCAATTCATAACATTTTCAAATAATGCATCATACTTTGTATAGTAGTACTAAATTGATGTGATTGCATTGAACTAATTCAACATAGTAGCTTGCAAAATAATGAAAAAGGTGAACTCTGTTTCTCTTGCAAACTAGTAAGTCTGTGGGTTTAGTTGTAATTTCTGGTTAAGAAGCTCATCAGAATCCCTATTCACAAACACGTCAGAGTGAAAAATACCAAATTTGGGTGTGTATCCTTCTTTATTATAACCAACTGAGACCGTTGAAAAGTAAAAACAAAACCTTATGTATAAACAATTTAAGTCCTAGCAATGTAATTAAATGTGTAGTACGTTGTAAATTAACTAATAGATTTTAAAAAACGGAAAGTGAAAAAGCGAAAAACAAAAGTTACTAATTACGGATGACCGTAGTTGATACTCCGTATATACTAGTATTATACAGATTTATCAATAATTTAAGATATTTTCTTTCAAAGTCAATGATTTTATGATTTAAACACAATTCACCCGCCAAACAATTACTACCATGTTATGAGGACTAATTATCTTAGAATTAGAATTTTATATAACAACACCTCTAATGATTTCGTAATTACAGCCACATCCATTTTGCCTGATATTTTAATTAATGAGTATATTAACATGGAGTAAAACCATAACGCCATGTATACCATCATTTACCACAGTTCTAATGGAGATGATGATTAATTTTTTTTTTTTGAGAATTGCCGTACAAAATTGCTAGAAAAAACTAGAGCTTCTAAAATTGTGGTAGTACTAGTAAAAAATTGCAACGAAGGTCAGAGGTGGTGTTTAATTACCACTACTAATACGTAATACTGCAAGTAGTTGACTTTGCTTCATTTGAAGTTATCACTTCACATAAAGTTAGTGGGGAACTGTTCCGAGATCGAATATTACTACTAGTATTATTATAATTACCATCATTAATTAACTTATCTGATTGCATAGAAAAGAAATCGTTACGTACACTCAACTAGTTGAGTTCCCAAATAAAATCACGGCACCGATACCAAAAGGACCTAACCAAGAAGGCAAATCAACAAAAGAGGCACCAAAATGTGATATCATATCTCCATGATGTGCCACTCCCACCTTCAAAATGCCATAAAAGGAGCCTTTGCCAGTTTTTGCTGTTTCATCTACTTCTCAACCACCACAAAATGTGAGATCATATCGCCATTGATGAACCATCGAACATACTACATACTACATACTAACAGTCGGAGCAACTGTGATGTGTACTTGTGCTTCTGACATAATGACATTGCTCCTCGTGAGTTGTATGTAACCTGTACCTCAAAGTAGTACCAGATAATTGAGATGCAGCGACCATTAGCTGAGGCAAAAAATTCTGAGACATGTGATATATGAAACGAGTGGAACTGGATGTGATATATGACAGAGGCAAGGCTCCAAAGAAAAGATGATCACGGCTTAGTACAGCTATTCTTCTGCAAAAGAGATTGTGATCAATTATTGTAACATTATATCCCAGATGCATTGCACTCGTCTAGCAATTTTAGCATATTATGCTCCGGGGCACTGATTGATGGCACTAGTGGAGGTTTTCTCGAGAGAGTATCAGATCCAGTTGAGGTTCGCTTCTGCATGGCCGGCGTATCACTTCTCCTTTGTGAAACAGAAGATACTCTCTCCTTCCATATTCTTCCATCCTGATATCAGGAAGAAACAATCTCATGAGGAATACATTTGATCCAGTTCTAAAACTGGGAAAAGGGTAAAAAACACACATAAATGTGGACTAGCTATGGTTACAAATCATCTGACAACAAAGAGTTACTATATTCTAAGAGCTCAAGAAAACAAAAAGAAAGTGAAGAACCTGCAGGCCCATAACCTTTAACCATATGAGACATGCTTTTGTAACACTAAGCTTACAGCACTCAGCAGTAATAAAGTGTTCTACATATCCTTACGATTAGTAAGAGTATAATAAAATTCAACAGCACAGACACAGAGAAAAAAGGGGTATTTTATCACATCTATTGAAAGCTTACATTGAGAATTGATGGCTCGGGCAATGGACATTGAACTGGTTGGTCATTGTCAAAAGGCTCTAAGGGGCGGTCAATTGGCTTAAACTCGGTAGCAATTTCAATACCATGGGTGACAGAAGATATAGATGCAGCTGTTGCAATGGTACCCGTTGTTGCCTCTGAAGCTGAAGGCAACCCTTCCCTCGCATCCTGTATGTCAAACAAAACGAATCATCATCTCAAGCACGCAAAAAGTGTTGAACGCAGTCCATGAATCATTACAACATTACAAACAGCAATTGATCTCTGGAAACAGCAAACTCAGAACTGTGTTAAATCACTATCAGCTATCATCAGATCAGCATATATGACAGAACAAAACCGATCAATCAAGTTGTGTAGTTTCAGAGAATAAATACAGAATTGTGTTAAATCAAGTCCAAAAATCAGTGTTAGATCACATTATAATTCCTAAATGTTGGGAATTAGGGTGAAGAAGTTCGAGAAAATGTCTCCTCGGTTCAGTTTAACTAAATTCATCAAGTAACAAAAGGCATCAAGCTATGAATGAATAACTGGAGATGAACGCGATCACTTAAATAAGCAGCAATTGATCAGAAACTAATTAATGTAAACACGAAAGCTGTAGAGAGGGAGAGAGAGCTCACAATTGCACTTTGAGCGCGACGATGACCGTTCCTGGAGGAGAACCTTGAGAAAATTCCAACCATGTTTAAGCTCTAAGCACGAAGCAAGCAAATCGAAAGAGATCTGATGATTTTTGGCTTTGCCTCAGAGAGAGGACGGTTCCAGAATGAGAATGTAGTATGGGCTTACTTACTGTGGGAATGCGCTCTGTATCTGACTCTCTATTAAATATAGGTTCACACGAACACCCTACACAATTTAATGATAAAAAAGCATATACTACAAATTTGTTCAAGTCTAGTGGTGCTCCATTATTCAATTATTGTTTTATTATATAATCCACTAAAGTACTAGTAGTTCAATAATTCAGCTATGTAACAACAGACGAAACAAAAGTGACCAAAAATAATTCATAACATGGCATCCTTCTATTCTTGAATCAAATTGTCTTATAGTCACCACACAATAGTGATACTAGTGAAATTGTATATTTATAAGTCATCGTATTTAAACTATATATATGATGCTGTCCGTTTCTTTAAATTGCGACCGCTAAAATCCGCATCAAAAAATTTGTGAATTGCACAAAATCGTTTCTGTTTTGCTTTTGTTGTTTTTGTTTTCTTATATTTGTTCATTTATTTTCTTTTATATAGGCTTTGTAATGTATTTTTATATGATACTAGTGCTATAGTAAAAAGGGAGATAAGAAGGAATTTCACCAAAAGAGGGCATCTAGCTAGGAAAATGTTATTACTAGTACTGTATTAATTATTAATGCAAGCAAAGAATATAATGGAAATGAAAAATAAAAAACATTTGCAATGCATATTTTGACTTTGAACTTTGAAGGATTGAAATGGCATGTGCACCGCTCTTATCATCATGTTTGATTATTACATTTGAAAATGTAATGTTTGTTGGCATAGACAGTTGACATTAATGGCATATTCAGGTGGGAAACATTTTGTCGCCTCTAGATATATTTATTTTGATTACATTGTATATTTGGTATTTTCCTTTTGTATATGTGTTTTATTAATTTGAATATCCCAATCAATTTTGGGCATTTTGTCTCACAGAATTTGAAGATCATTTTCAAATTCTTAATAGTTTCACATGCCATCGGTCCACTTGAACTACATATAACACCTAAACAGCAATTAAATATATCAAATATAGGAATTCATCAAATTCCATATATTGAATATAGATATCTTACATTGTTGAGAACTGCCAAAATATGTTCCGTATACCAATGAATTCTACATCGTTGTTTGGCAAGGGCAATATTTTATTGGGTTAATTGTAATTTTAAACTTAAAGATATAGTTTACCAAAAGTCTAAATAAGAATAAGATGAATAGGTAAAATGTGATTTAGAGGGTGCAACCATCAAATATCTTTACATGATGAGTATGAGTTGTACTTCTTTCTTTTTGTTGGAAGTTAGGGAACATTGGGGCTATAGATCAATTTATTATTAATTCAAAAATAGTAGCAGTACTATAGATTCTTATGAGTATCATACAATACAGCCGTATATGAACTATGACGTAGATAGATATTTTAGCCATAAAATAACAAAATCTATGCACAAAATCATTTCAAACACGATTTCTTAGAAATCGACATCACATGCACCATATATTGTCAAGCATGAAGCACAACTCCACGATTTAAAACCTCTACTGTATTTAAGTCACACATAGAAAGCCTATCCACAAAATATAGTTGTTCAATTATTTACGAGTCATGCACTTGATGGATAACTTCAGAGTACCATTTACAAGGAGCCCATGAATACCGTTGCCGAAATTGGTCAGGGTTAAGCCCATGACCAATGCTACCTTATCCTATCAATTTATTAGGAGTACTACAAATACGTACGAGTTTATAGGTGTTAGAAATTAAAAGGGGCCCACATGTTTCACATGTTTTTTCCAGAACCCCACATTGGTTAGAGACCGAAAAACCAAAAACCAACACAAGACGTCGCAGGACTCCCCTTCGCTCAATCCCGGAAAAAATTTGCTTTTGGAATAGTAGTGGGGCTTGAACTTTCCATAGTCAACACTATGGGGCATACCGGGGGCCCCGGGGTGGACGTGATGACTTGAACCATTCCTCCTTGGTGTATACCGAGACAAAAATTGACACAAACACTTAAAAAACTCATCTTTCACGGGCCCTTTTAAAGGCCATGGAACACCACTTTGGATTCATTTTGATTCACTTTTGAAGCCCCACCCCCCCACTTACATAGGTGATTTTTTTCCGTACCCCAAATACCCCCCTTCCCGGGGGCTTCTAAAAATCATTAAAAGTAAAAATTTACCTTTCTTACCACATGCAAAAAACACTAAACCCCCAAAAAGAAGGGCGAAGATAAAATATCTTCCGAAAGGTTACAACTAGAGTCATATAGCTTTGTTTTCCCATTGAACCAAGCCCAGGGATCTCCAATCGATGGTCAGTTACCACTATAATCATTTTTAAAAAGTGGTTTTAAAACCCCTTTCCCTTTTTAGAAATTTATGCATTTGATCACGGTTTAAACTGCTAACGGGATCCGCTAAGTTACCCAAACCAACCTTACATAAAACCCGCGATAACACCATTTTGGGGTTTCAATCCCTCCCCAAATTATGTCGCCGCCCAAAAAAGCCGGATTTACCATCGATAGGCCACTATGTGCTCCCCCTATAGCCGCCAATCAAAAGACACCACGTTTGAAACCGGGGGTTTCTTCCAACATGGAATATCTTCTAGGAATTTTCCCTAAACCACTCCCCTTTCTTCCCCGCTTTGTCAAAACCCGATAAACCCCGATTCCATGGGGATCGAGCTATACACGTCCTTCGTTGACTTCACGAAGCTTGACTCCACCCCATGAGTGAACACGTACCACATACTTCAAGTATCTCAAAACCCTACTACATAGAGCTTTCCAATGTTCCTTGCTTGGGTTGCTCGTAATCGGCTCAGCTTATTCACCGTACACGCAAGATCTGGTCGGGTGCAGTTTGTGATAAACATCAAACTCCCTATGATCCTTGCATATTCTTCTTGAGCTACAGGCTCACCTCATGTGCTTACTCAAATGCACGTTGGGTTCCAATGGAGTCTTAGCTGGCTCACAATCAAAGGAGTGAAACTTTTTAAGCACTTTCTCAATGTAATGAGATTGTGTCAAAGCTATTCCCTCAGGATTCCTTTTAATCTTGATTCCGAGAATCACATCAGCTAGACCCATATCTTTCATGTCGAAATTTCTATTCAACATATTTTTGGTCTCGTTGATAATGGCACTATTGCTGCCCATAATCAACATATCATCCACATAAAGACACACAATAACGAAGCCATTATTTGTGTTCTTAATGTAAACACACTTATCACACTCGTTGATAGTGAACCCATTTGACAACATCACATTGTCAAACTTCAAGTGCCATTGCAAAGGCGCTTGTTTTAATCCATATAGAGACCTCACTAGTTTGCATACCTTCCTTTCTTGGCCAGGTACTACACACCCTTCAGGTTGCTCCATATAAATTTCTTCCTCCAATTCACCATTCAGAAATGCAGTTTTCACATCCATTTGGTGAATTTCAAGATTGTGCAAAGCAGCAATCGCAAGAAGCACCCGAATGGAAGTGATTCTCGTAACGGGTGAATACGTGTCGAAGAAGTCATATCCTTCTTGCTGCTTAAAGCCTTTTACAACTAGGCGAGCTTTGTACTTTTCAATAGTACCATCAGTTTTATATTTCCTTCTCAGGATCCACTTGCACCCTAAGGTCTTACAACCTTCTGGCAAGTCTACTAACACCCATGTGTTATTTCTCATAATTGATTCAATTTCACTATTGATCGCTTCTTGCCAGAATGGCGCATCTGGGCCAGACAACGCTTCTGCCAACGACTTTGGTTCATCATCCAACATAAAGGTTATGAAGTCGGGACCAAAAGTCTTAGCAATTTTAACTCTTTCACCACGTCTTGGTTCTACATCCTCAGGACTTAACCTCTTCCTTTTTGGAGGATTAGAACTAGTGGATTCATCCATCATTCTTTCACTAGAACGATCTTCCTGCCTCTTGCAAGGGTAAACATTCTCAAAGAATATAGCATTAATTGACTCTATCGTTGATCCTTCAGCCACGCCAGGCACAACTGACTTATGGACTAGGAAACGATATGCACTACTATTAAGTGCATGGCCAATAAAGATGCAATCAACTGTTTTAGGGCCTATTGCAACTTGCTTCGGAGGTGGCACTTCTACCTTCGCTAAGCACCCCCACACTTTGAGGTATGAATACGAAGGTTTTTTGCCTTTCCACAACTCATAGGGAGTCACATCCCTACTTTTTAGTGGAATCTTATTCAGGATATAATTTGCCGTTAACACAGCCTCCCCCCACATGTTCTGGGGTAAACCTGAATTAATCAACAGAGCATTCATCATCTCTTTCAGTGTTCGATTTTTGCGTTCAGCAACACTATTCGATTGAGGAGAATATGGAGCCGTGGTTTGGTGAATTATACCACTTGCATGACATAATTCTGCAAACGGCGCCACATATTCACCATCTCTATCACTTCGAACACACTTAATTCGACAATTAAGTTGATTTTCGGCTTCATTTTTGAAGTCTTTAAACGCTTCAATTGCCTCATCTTTACTTCTTAATAAGTAAAGGTAACAATACCTTGTGCAATCATCTATAAATGTGATGAAATACTTTTTACCACCTCTTGTTTGCACAAATTTCAAATCACATACGTCTGTATGGATCAACTCAAGAGATTTTGTGCTCCGCTCTACCGAATGGAACGGCAGCTTAGCCATTTTGGCTTCAACACACACTTCACATCTTTCTTGTGAGTTAAACTTATCAACTTTTAGTAAATTAAGGTTTACTAATATTTTTATAGCATTTAGATTTACATGTCCCAATCTATTATGCCATAAATCAGAGCTCTCAAGCAAATAAGAGGATGTGTCATCTTCCTTATTGCATTTTCCTTTTCCACGGTGAATGACTGTAACATTCAGCTCAAAAAGCCCATTCACTAGGTGGCCTTCACCTACGAATTTTCCATTCTTGGTCAATATAACCTTTTCACACTCAAATTCTAGTGAAAATCCATGATTTACTAGAAGTGAGCCTGACACCAAATTATTTCGGATGTCTGGGACATGCAGCATATCCTTAAGGGTAAGAACCTTTCCAGATCCTAGTTTTAGGAACACATTACCCACACCAACTACCTCAGAAGAGGCTTGGTTTCCCATGCGTACTTTTCTACCTCCAACAGATCTGTAAGTAGAAAAAATGCTTCTCTCGGAGCACACATGACATGTGGCACCCGTATCAATAAACCATTCATTTGGATTATTACCATGGTCCACGTCGGAGACCATTGCGACCACCTCGTGATCTTTGTTGTTTATAACAACACGTTCAAATAATTTGCACAATATTGTCTCCATCAATAAGTACACAATTATATTGAACCATATGTGCATTGGTATATTCAACACCACATGCATCCCAATTATTACTACCAAGTCAAAATTGGTCTTACTTGTCAAATGACAAACGATAAACACAATTCTCAAGAGAATAGCTCTCAAGGAATTAACCACTTCATTGCACATCGACATTGCGACTATTCGTTTCTTCCTTCCAGCTTTGGAGCTCATGTTTCCTCCAACTTCGATTGGTATAACCCTGTCTTAGAAGAGTACACTAATTTGTCTTGCGATTGTTAGAAATAATGGGATAAAATTCCCAAGCCGTTACAGGCGGTACTCTAACTATTACAATCGAAGGAAGATAATAACAATAAGTGGAATGAAAATTACAACGGAATTAATAAAACAAACCGAACTATAAGTCGAGTCGAGGGAAGCCCTCTTTCCGCAAGACAAATTACGCCCCGGCTAGTGCTCACGGAATGGCGTATTGCCCCCAAAGATAAAACGACTTCCTCCTAGCGTGTAGAAGCACCTCAAACCCGCTAGGCACCGGCGAACTTGATGGAGTTCCGAGGATCGAGCTATACAATGCTCCTATGATGCACACTATGGTGTAGAGAACTTGAGAGAAGAGAGAATGTTTTTTTGTTGGTGTGTTTCTCATCTCTCAAACCCACCTATTTATAGGATAGGAGTGAACATATGAGAGGTCTTGCCATCAATATTATCTCTTAATGCATTTGGGGTTACCTAAGATGAAAGGCCATAGGTCTTGGCCACCTCAAAGGTCTCCCACATGTTTCACATGTTTTTTCCACAATAGGTCCTTTTCTTTCATTTGCTTTTTATTTTTTTATTCATCTTTATTTACTTTTTTAGTTACAATTATTTATGAGGATTTATTCCTAAATCATAATTAGCTATTTTTAAAATATACATTAATAAAAAATGTAAATAAGGAGAAATAAAAAAACGTAAAGAATCATAACTACAAAAGTAAATAAAAATGAATAAAAAATAAAAAGCAAATGAAAGAAAAGAAGCATACCTACTGCGTTTTATGTTGTGAGCTGTGCGTTTAATGCACCGTATATCCTGCTGTGCTAAAGAGCACAGCAGAGGATCCAGTCCCAACTAACACTACTATGAGACTTTTTTTTAAAAAAAAAAAATTAAAAATAATAATGAATAATTATTTGTTAATAACGATTTCTGGCCTTTGAATTAGATGAAACACTAATTAAACTAGGAGTATGATTTATATTGTTCTACATAAGGATTAGCACACTCCACAGGTAATCCTTTCAATCTAAAATGTTCATTACTCATTTTAGTTTGCATCTGGATATTTAGTTTTCAAATTTGGAAATGAAATTTTCTTTTAGTTCTCTTTATTAAATATTTAATTATTACTCCCTCCGTCCCAAGATAAGTGACTTACTTCTTTTGGGCACGGAATTTAAGGAATGTTATTTAAATAAGTTAAAGTGGAGAGAGTAAAGCATGAGAAAGAAAAAAGTAGAGAAGAGAAGAGAGAAGAGAGAATAAAGTAGGTGAGAAATAAAGTAAGAGAGATGACATTTTGCCAAAAATAGAAATAGATCACTTATAGTGGGACATACCAAAAAGGAATACAAGTCACTTGGGGGACTGATGGAGTATTTTATTTCTATTATATTAATTTATAATTACAACCCAATTTTCGTGCCTATTCAAGATAAATCCAAATATGCTTATTATTGGTATTTATACTGCGTCGTAATAAAGCAGCAAAGCAAAAAAGCACGTTCAGTACGCAGTGTCAGTCCACTGAGGTTCTCTCTCGCTTTACATACAAGACATCTGTACTCTCTGCATAGCTTTACCCGCATTTTACTGCTCTGTTACCGAAGAGTTGGCGGCGATGAATCGCGGAAACGATCCCAATCCCTTTGACGAGGAAGAACCTGAAGTCAATCCATTTTCGGTAACCGCCTTTTCTAATTATTCAGATCTGCCTAAATATAACATTACATTCCTGAATTTCGTGGTTAATTTCGTCAATGTTGCTTCTTTCTGGTTTTTGTGGGAAGTTGTGATACGCTTCAGATCCGAGACCTACGGCTATGTTCGTTCGGTTAAATTTGAGGCTGGCTTTCAATTTTGAAACGAATTGAGTGTATGGGTGCTATTTTGGGAGTGAGATCTCTCTTTGGTTTGGAAAATATGATTGTTGTTTTTCTAAATAACCGATTGCGAATCAATTTGGGATTTATAGCCAAAGACGTGTGACAATTTTATCCTTATTTTGCTTAATATGGAGTATACTAGTAATTGGAACGGCTAAAATATAGTGAATGTATTTGTGTGCATTCTCGTGAGTATAATGTTAGTGTAAGTTAGCATGTGATGTGGCACTGCATTTGAAGCTCCCGTCCATTGCTTATTTCTCAAATGTCTGGAAACATCCTCGCCTACTAACGCTTCTCAATTCTTAATACAACTCTTAGGCATCTTGTTTGCCCCCTCTAAATTTTCTAAATCGAGGCAAATGTTTAAAATGAATGGAAACATCTTCGCCTCCTACCATATCTCAATACTTAATCACTTATCACTAGAAAAACTTTTAGACCTTTCTCCTAAGATACAGACCATCACGGAAAAATCAGGTATCTATTGACTGCATTTATTATGTTTTTATGATGTCAAATGGGAAAAATGATGTTGTAGTTCATTGGTATTACATTTTTTCCATTTATTTAATTCCTATGTATACATAAGCTTAAAATGTCTCACTTAAAATGATGCATACCATAAAATTCTATGCCTTTCGTGGTTGGTTTGAAATGTGTATTGATACTCATGAGAAACTGCTCGAGTTATCCATGTTCTACCAAGTACCAACTAATATGTTGTTTATTTGTTCTCCAGAATGGTGGCAAGTCAAAGTCTCGCATTCCCAATGTGGTTGCGAGTACACTCGGTTTTGGTCAGAAACATGATGCCACTGTAGATATACCCTTAGAGTCGACAAATGTAATCTTTTTTAGAAGCCTACTTGTACCCATAGCCTCACTGTCACTCAATTTTTTTTTATCATAACTCCGCTGCATAACATTTCAGGATCCGAAGAAAAAGGAGAAAGAACTTTCCACATGGGAAGCAGATTTGAATAAAAGAGAGAGGGTGAGTTTAAGTTGAGGTTATATTACAGCAGGGTGATTCCAAATGTTTAAATTCCATCTGATTTTCATTTCAATATAAGGTGTTCATTTAAGCGTACATAGTCTGCCTTTTAGGATTTTAACATGTACTAAGTATTAGTATTCTATCTGCATTACATCTGATCTTCTGCAATATTAATTTCTAACTATCCCACTCTTGATCCGTCTTTGCTAAAAATGAACTAAATTGACAATTCATGATGAGTACTCATTTAACTGATGTAGCCATGTAGGTAATTATGAATTATCAAGATTATAATTTTGTTCGTAGTCTTTAATTCTTGAACTAGATGACAACTAATTTGCAAAAATCATTGGTTTGAGCTCTTTATTCCTGGTTTTTATGTGCTGTCGTATATTTATTGCAATTAAAAATACTCATTGGCTTTTGTCCTGCAGGAAATTAAACGGAGAGAAGATGCTGTTTCAAGTGGTAATTCTATGAGTCCAAGACTAACAAGCTTGTTATTTTTTTTTTGTTCTTTTGTTTCTATTTCATTAACAACACTTTCATTCAGCCAATGTTCCTGTGGATGATAGAAACTGGCCTCCATTTTTTCCCATTATTCATCATGATATATCCAATGAGATACCAGTTCATGCTCAGAAGTTACAGTATCTGGCTTTTGCAAGTTGGTTAGGTGGGTATCCTCTTCTTGTCAATTGTCATCAAATGACACATTCTATTAAAGTGTGGTATTGGTGCAACTTATATCCTTGCCCATAGTTTGGTAAAACTGCACAATCTGTTACTACTTTTTAACTAGATTCTGATTTAGTGACTTGTGATTTTGATGTTTGAGCATTTGAAGTTTGTCCTGATGGAAACTATCTTTCCCAAAGATGCAATACTGAATAGTTTGGTTTAAATTTTTTGAAATAATTGAATTATAATGTTGTTTCAAATCGACCAAGTGCTTTTCTGTAACAAACTTGAGCTAGGGGAATTAGTATGCCTTTGGCTTGTGCAGCTTGCTCATATTTAGTTTCATGTTTACTAAAATTCGATTAATCAGCTCAATGGTATTCCGTCACCTATATTGTTTGATTAAGACTCTGATTTTTTTTTCTGGATCAATTACCTTATCTTTGTACAATTTTGTTACAGGTATTGTACTTTGCCTTGTATTCAATGTCATTGCAGTCACCATTTGCTGGATAAAGGGTGGTGGTAAGTGTGATTGTGTGCTTTAATTTTGGCGGTTGCCAATTTGAAGTTTATGGTCCAATTAAAAAAATGTCATTTACTGTCTGTAGGAGTCAAAATCTTTTTCCTTGCCATAATCTATGCCCTAATGGGATGCCCCTTCTCATATGTGCTGTGGTACAGGCCTTTATATCGTGCAATGAGGTACTAGAGATCTGCTTTTTTTTTTCTATCTCTCATTCTCTGCAGACTTATAACATGTTTGGATTAATTTTTCTTCTTATACTTCTGGTTCTTATCCTCAGGACTGATAGTGCACTGAAGTTTGGGTGGTTTTTCTTGTTCTATATGGTATGTTTGGATGTTTCAGCCTTGAAACTATGTATATATGATGGTAATTGTCCATATTGATAATCTCTGAATTCATTGCATTGCAGCTTCACATTGGGTTTTGCATTTTGGCTGCAATTGCACCTCCAATCGTCTTTCATGGACAATCATTAACGTGAGCAATTTCATTTTTCTTTATAATCTTTTCTCTGAAGCAGAGTTTAGTATAGCATGTTTCAACCTTGTTATGCTTCAGCGTGGATAATGATATCACACAGCCTTGTATTATGACATGTATTATTTGTTTTCCTTCTCTCTCAGTGGCATACTTGCAGCTGTTGATGTCTTCTCTGACCATGTCATTGTTGGGGTGAGTTTTCCTTTGTTACTTAACCTGTGACACCTTACTGTTTTCTGAATTTTCATATAGGTGTTATATTGAACCTTAGTGTACATGCTGTAATGCTGCTTTGACAACTTAGTTAATTTTGGACAGACTTAATTCCAGTTTATGATTGTCTCTGACATTAGTATGGTAGGATTTCTTTGGATATGTTGCATAAGCAAGTGAAGGAAAAAGTCTTGTACTTATTATCCTCCACTTTGCATGCATTTGCTTTAGGAATCAAATTTTCTTATACTTTGTGCTTTCCCAAACTAGTTTCTTATTGATTCAAGATGAGGAAGGTTGAGCTGTATGAAGAAAAAAATAAATTCAATGTCTATCCGTTGTAAATTTGCTCTTGACCTGTTGAAAAGAATCTTATGTTACTGGCAGAAGAAATCTCTATTTCTGAAGTTATACATCCTACTTAATTTGGGAAGAAGTTCTAGATGGGGCCACTAAAAACTATGGTTTTGGAGTATTGTTCAGAATATATAGGGTTATTTCACTGTATTTATGGGTCTGCCTCTCTTTTATTGTTTTGCTCCTAGCTTCTCTGCTTTCTTATTTCACTTATAGGCCATTGTGTATCGTTTCACCTTACACAGTCCAAATTATTTAATCATCCATTCTGTTGCAGATCTTTTACCTGATTGGGTTTGCATTCTTTTGCTTGGAATCACTGCTGAGCTTATGGGTACTCCAGGTTTGACTCACAGATGCATCTTAATTTGAGAACTCCAGCATATATAAAAATAGGTTCAGCAGCAAATAGAGATGTTTCATTTCATGTGAAGCTTATATTCAAGTGTGGTTATTTTTCTATAACAAAGCCAGCTGTTAATAGGGAGGGGGAACTTATATTTCGGGTGCTTTTGGTTTGATTGATGATATAAGATAAGATTGGTAGCTTAAAATCAGGATTGGACTACTTGTTGATCTCTCTCTACTCGCTCTTGCAGAAAGTATATACATATTTCAGAGGAAACAAGTGATTACATCGGAAGGCATCTGAGACTGAGAGTTGTAGCCCTTTTTGGTTGAGCCCGCAAGTATATAGATTTATTTCCCATCGATTGACTTCCTTGTTGATTCGGCTACTTCTGTAATATGTGGAAACGTCTGTGTTATCTACTCATGTGACCTGCATCACTTCAATTTTTTATGTTCATTTGTAACTTAATAATAGCACAAATTACTACTACCATATCTTAAGATCTACTTATTTCTTTTAGTATGCAGTAAGACAGCTGTTTAAGCTGATTTCATTTCCAGCGTGGCTTTGGAGTTATCTATAATGAAGTTGTATGATTGTATCATTAGTTGCATTATTCACTATTGAAATGTGTCATGTCTATAAATTTATTCCTTTTTTAACTGCCTCAATATATTTTTCATCAATTTTTTTTTGTTCTTTTTTACATGAAATAAAAAGGTCTTGTTCCGAGGTCCTACTTCGTTTTAGAGTTCTACCAGTGTCCAATGCCATCATTCTATATTCTTTATTACTACTAGAATTTTGTGTTGGTAAATTTCAATTGAGCATTCCTTTCTCTCATGACATCATCCTGTACTCTTTCAAGCACTTGTGAACATATCAATATTTAAAAGGGAAATTGGTCTCTAAAATCATGAATTTTGCCTAAAATTTGATATTTCCCATGAACTTTGAAATTGGTATATAATATCATGAACTTTGCATTTTGTTTGGTATTTCCCAAACTCACTCAAATAAGATATTTTCATCAAAATCTTATTTAATATAGGCAACCTTGATATGTTTTATAATATTTGAAACCACTTTTTAAGTTCATAACATGTAGCATAAAAAGTCACGTTGAAAACTACGTTGATTTAATTATGCCAAGTATGATAAAAAAGCCTCGTAAGTTAGTCAAATATAGCAATAAACATGCCGTGGGAAATACCAAACAAAATGCAAAGTTCGTGATATTATATACCAATTTCAAAGTTCATGGAAAATACCAAATTTTAAGCAAAGTTCATGGTTTTAGAGACCAATTTCCCTATTTGAAATGGGTTTGTAGATCATTTTCACGGAATTAGTCATAATAAATTCGCTGTTTGGACATCTATAACAAAACACTTCAATTTTTCACTTCACGTGACTCTTGATTGAATTTTAATGAAACAACTCAAATCTTGGATGATTAGTTAGATGAGAAACATCTTAAAATTTCTAATAACCCATTTTTACTCTACAAATGCAGTGTAGAAAGTTCAACATAAAAGGTCCAAAGTCCAAACATACTCTCTCCTCCTCCCCATATCCTCACACCCCTAATCTCTTAGCAGCCAATCATCTCATTGCCACGTGGCACCCAAATATCCGAACTTCAAGATATCACCACCACTCTTCTCCATTCCTCCTACATTTATCACAAATACTATAAAAAAAACATAATTTCATTTATGCATTTTCAAAGAAAATGTTCAGTAAGGTGGAATTGACAAAAACACCCTAAGAGAAACAACAATTTTCCCACTCCCACCTCAAAATCACCTCTAAACCAAGGGGTAATCATAGAAACACCTCTAAACAGTGACATATCACACCAAAAACAGCCTCCTATCCTAAAAAACTTTCATCAGTTACACTCTTACCACACACCATCTTCTTCCTACATCTCTCATTTTTTTTCTATCCTCACAAAAGAAAAAGAAAAACCCATAATTTTCATACACACACACACTAAACCAATAGAGGGAGAGAGAAAAAGTGAGGAGAAGCAGCAATGGCAGTCTCCACAGTGTACACAGTCCAATCCCTCAACTTCTCCACTCCATCAAAACCCTTCTCCCAAAAACACATACTCTTCTTCACCACAACCAAGAAATCCACCCTCACCAGAAGCTACAAACAGATATCATGCTCCGCCGAGGACAAGACGGTGGTGATCGGCCTCGCCGCCGACTCCGGGTGCGGCAAGTCCACCTTCATGCGGCGGCTGACCTCCGTGTTCGGCGGAGCAGCCGAGCCTCCCAGGGGCGGGAACCCGGACTCAAACACGCTGATAAGCGACACGACGACGGTGATATGCTTGGACGACTACCACTCACTGGACAGAACCGGACGGAAGGAGAAGGGCGTCACCGCACTGGACCCGAAAGCTAACGACTTCGATCTCATGTACGAGCAGGTGAAGGCGTTGAAAGATGGAACCGCGGTTGATAAGCCGATTTACAACCACGTCAGTGGTCTATTGGACCCGCCGGAGCTCATCAAGCCTCCCAAGATTCTTGTTATCGAAGGTTTACACCCAATGTAAGATTTCTTATTGCTTATTAGTACATGTGTGTTTGCATGGTGAAGGATTTGGTGAAAACTGAATTTGGATATTTTGTGTGGATGATCAAAGTGATTGATATATTATCCATAATTGTATGGTTGAGGGATTGAGATTTTTGTCTGATTGTGACCCATGCGTCAACTTAAGGGCCATGCAGTCCTTATCATATATAAGGACTCCGTCAATACCTCCCTAATTAAATGCATAAGTTTTAGTAATAAATAAATTTGAAAGGAAAATGAATGGACAGTGAAATATAGTAGTAGGAGTAATTCTTACTTAATACTCTTTGGGTCTCTCGTTAAATATATTATATTGCTATTTTAAGATGTTTATTGTTACATATGTGATTCAATTTTAAGTAGTACTACTATTTTTAGTAATTAAATTTTATATTTTACTTATATTTTATTATAAAATTAATATTTAAAATGAGATCGATAATCCACTAACTTTTTTATTGACTTTCTTTTACATTTCTTAAAATTCGTAACAAGTAAAAGTGAGATATTTAATCTAAATCCATCTTGGACGGATGAAATACTATTAGTTTTATAGTAATAAAATGTGAGTTGAATGAATTAGTGAAATGTGAGATCCATTTAATTTGAGTGTATCTCAAATAGATAAATATTAGTTTTATGAGTAATAAAATGTGAGTTAAGTGAATTAGTGGGATGTGAGGTGCATTTACCAAAAATAGGTACTTTGCATAAAAGTATAAGTGAAATGGGAGATTTAATGGGGACTGAGAAAGAGTGAGGTTTTAAGTTTAAAGATGAATTATTTCTAAATTTAGTTTTATGTTAAATGTGAAGGTACGATGAACGTGTTAGAGACCTCTTGGACTTCAGTATTTACCTGGACATCAGCAACGAAGTCAAATTCGCATGGAAAATTCAGGTAAATTCCCTCTTCAAATAAGCAAAAGAGTTCATAATTTTTAATTGGAATCGACAAATAATATGCTTACAAGTAAAATCACTAAATGTGGTAGTTATGGAAAAGAGTAGCAACTTAAAAAATGTGCCCTCACACTATGATAAAATAATCAAGTAGAGTAGTGTTTCACACTTGAAACATCTGATCATCAAACATTTTGGACAATGCAGAGGGACATGGCTGAAAGAGGGCACAGTCTTGAGAGCATCAAGGCCAGTATCGAAGCCCGAAAACCCGACTTCGATGCTTACATCGGTAACTACACTCTCCTTCCTCTGCATCTTCAAAAACTCACAACACAACACATAGTGAACAGGTGCTCATGAACTTGTTTTCAACAATGCAGACCCACAGAAGCAATACGCGGACGCTGTGATCGAAGTGTTGCCAACACAGCTGATCCCGGATGACAACGAGGGAAAGGTTTTGAGAGTGAGACTGATCATGAAGGAAGGTGTCAAGTTCTTCAACCCTGTCTACCTCTTTGATGAAGGCTCCACCATTTCTTGGATACCATGTGGAAGGAAGCTCACTTGCTCCTACCCCGGCATCAAATTCACCTATGGCCCCGATACTTACTACGGCCAAGAGGTAGTATATACCCCTCCATTTCCAACCAAGAATCATGTTTCATCTTCCACCATTTAATACAAGGGTGATAGGGGGCCTCAGCACCCCCTACAATTTTTATAAAAAAACTTATGTTTCTGTCAAATCTTGCAGGTTTCTGTACTGGAAATGGATGGGCAGTTTGACAGACTAGATGAGCTGATCTATGTGGAGAGCCATCTGAGCAACCTTTCGACTAAGTTCTACGGAGAAGTGACTCAGCAGATGTTGAAGCATTCAGATTTCCCTGGGAGCAACAATGGGACTGGGCTGTTCCAGACCATCGTTGGGTTGAAGATCAGAGACCTCTACGAGCAGATTGTGGCGAGCAGGACGGCTGCTACCCTCGAAGCTGCCAAGGCATGATGAGTTGAGATGAGTTGAGTGCTCTATCTATCTCTGCTTAGAATTTTCCCACTCTTAGCGCGTTGGTGTTGGGGGGAATTGGTATTGTTCCTCGTCGAATGAGGTGTTGTTGTCTATTTGGATTTATTTTCTGAGTTGAAACTCTGTGGAGATTTGTAACATAGAGAAACGACTTGCACATATTTCAAATGGAGGAATCCTATAATTATAAACACATTTCATACATAATTTGAGAATGTCATGCTCTTTACATATCAATCAACAGATGATGTACATATGAAAAATAAGAATATTGACAACAATGAATTTCTATCTACAATCTACATACATATCTAAACCTTGGAACATGTAGATAGAGAGAACAAAAGAAGAAAACACTTTGATGACATGGTTGAATGGCTGATACATGAAAGATTTTGCTGATCCTGCTGAAAATTTTAGCACAGACAGCACCAAATCAAAAGGTCGATTTTGACCAAACTCGACAAGTTACAAGAGACTTTCAGCCGATTATTGCCAGCAAACTCTGTCTGACAGCTGGGACTGAGCAGATCACTGATCCAAAAATCCCGGTTAGGGCATATGCAATCGCGCAAAATGGAAGAGCCTCGGGTTCCTTAGCTGATAATGCAGCCGTTCCTAGTCCGTGTGCACTGAAAAGCATAACCCAAAACGTTAGAGGATGGGGTGGAGAGAAAGTACTAACTTCTCATTGTAGTTGCATGTATGTTTCCTACTATGTTGAAGGTTTTGGAATACCTTGATGCAGTTGCTATTCCACGAGCAATTGGATCGCGGAAACCTAATTTGTCAAGTACTGTCTGTGCAAAATTGGCCCCAACTAGTCCAGTTACTACAACAACAGCTGCTGTAAGAGATGTATTGGCACCTGAAATGAACAAAGGAAGAAGTTGTTACAAAACTAATTCACATTGGGATATAAAATGTGAAATAAATTGAGTGTTTAACCTTCAAAGAAGGATACAATGCTGAGAGCTAGTGCCACAGTTATGCATCTGGGTAGAACTGATAGTGTCAATGATGGTTCCAAACCAATAAGACGCCCAATGAAAGCCGTTGAATACAATGAAAACAGTGTGGAGAGGATCACAGAGCTCAATATCTCTGCAGCATGCCTCTTCACCAGCTGCAGTGTGATAAGATTGAATTACAGTTTATGATATTGAATGCTAAAGCTGCTAATTCCTTCCATATGATAGGAAAACATGCATTTACCTTCCTTTGTTGGAACATGGAGAAGGCGAATGAGAGAATAACAGATCCAAGAAATCCCATCAAAATGTCACCAGCACCCGGATTTGATGAGACCTTTGTCAGATAGTATCCTGCAATATTCAATTTTTTCGCCCCTCATATACACGATATACTAATAGTATTAAACAACAATCAGCAAACAAAAACCGTCAATGGATCATAGGAATTCCAGCATAACATTTCATCATCAATTTAGATCTATACCTAGAACAGGATCGAGTCCAGATTTTGATACGTATCCATAAGCATATGCAGCAAGATCTGCAGCTAAGGAACAGCAGATAATCGGATGGAAAACCTTCTTCACACCAGTTGGCAACCTGAAGCAAACATGAAGTTGAGAGATACAATTTGAGCAAAATCAAGAATGTGTTAGTTCTCTTTCTTACCCAGAACCAAAAATGTAGCCTAATACAGTGGAAGCCAAAAGGAACGGCAAGCACGTCCTAGCATTCGTTCCAAGTATAGTTGGATAAAGAAATGCAGACACAAAAGATACTAGAAATACACCACTCCAAGCCCAAAGCTCAAGCGGCGAAAAGGGGGAAGGCTTAGCCATAGGCTCGGCTGGTATCATTTCAGTGTTCACCAACTTCCTCACTGCTATAGCCGTGAAACCTGCTACAGAAAGCGATGCCAACCAGCCTCCGGCTGCACCAAATTTAGGGTAAGAAAAACACACATTACACCCACTAACACCAAACAAGGCTTGTCAATCTACAATCTTGGATGGAAATGGAAGCTACATTCCTATATATACCAATAATGTAGATGATTTTAAGGCCAGAAGCAGTCGGAATATCTTTGACGGCAAGGGGAAGGACCACCAAAGACGGAACATAAAACAAGGGGAGCCACCGCTGGATGAAGAGCAGCGCCGGCTGGAAGAAGTTGACCAAGCCAGTTGCCGCAGCAGGGACGGTGGAATCGAGAGCTATCAAAATTGTGAATATGCAAAACATTCCGAACAAAGCACTCGGAAATTTGATGGCGGCGGAAACGAACGCCTGCTTTAGCAGCTTGTCAACAGCCACAATGATTCCCAACGAAACCGCCAAATGCAGCAGATTCAGAGCCTGAAACAGAGAAACCGTATCGCGAATCGCATCCAATTCATTAATCAGAGCAAAATACAGGTCAAAAATCAAAATAGGGCATTGTCGATCGGCGCAGTTACCGTGCTCTGGAGAGTCGTCGCCGAGGTCAATCCACCTTCCGATCCGGTAGATTTCACCACAGCAGTTCTCTTGGGATGCGATTTGTTTGGATCGGCGAGCGGGAATTTCGATTTAGTAATTAGTATTGATCGCGATTTTTCCGAGAAAGTGGCGTTCCTGCAACTGGAAGCCACTAGTGACTTTGATGAGATTTTGGTGAGTTTTTGGCATGGCGAGAAGAGAGAACGGTGGCGATTGGGGAGAAGAAGAGAGGGAGTGGAGAATGCGGAAATGGAGGAAGTTGCAGGCATGGTGGAAGGTGAAGTGTGGAGAGTGGAAGTGGAAGAGGAAGAGGAAGAGAAGAGGTGACATTCTTCAATTTGTGTGGACAGTTTATTCCCGGGGATTTTTATCTTTTTCAAATTAACAGTTTTGTTCGTTGCTTAGGTGGGACCGCCAACAGCTATAATATTATTCTCATTGAAATTACTGGCTTTGATTTATTACTATAGCATTTTTAGTGTCATTTTAAGTATATTTATTTTATTTCACTTTTTATTAATGACTAACTAAACCTCGTGTATAGATATACATTGTTTTGATTTACTCCATTCATTTAATGTAAATTTGGCCAAAATTGATTGAAGATTCGAATTATGAAGCAATATCCGAATAGGTGAGATAGTTGCGTTTTGACTAAATGGACGCAACGAAACAATAGACCTGTCCAAATACAAATAATATTACTTATAAATCATCAGTGGTATATAGTACTATAAAATACGATATTTAGAATTCATTTATGATTGTTCTGGGTTTAGACGAGATAATGCTCAAAACTTGTTATAATCTTTCAAACCCCAAACAAACTTATACACTAAACTTAGTCATTCATTATTCAATTATTATCTTTCAAAAATTAAGAACTTCATATGCTATAAATTAGAGGTGGCCCGTTGAACTTCAAATTGGAGATATTTAAAATGTTACAATCTTCAATACTACAAAATGAGATGATGATTGTTTGTGTGTACACTTATTCAGTTTGAGAAATTATGGCATGCGTGATATACAAATAATTTGAATGAAATAAACAAAACATAAATAGCTATCATTATAAAAATGATAGTACAATATTTGTATAATTTGGTGCGACGTAATTCATTATATGCATATTATATTCTATGCACATAATAAGGAACCAAAATGGCTGGGATTGACTATATAACTAGAGGGTTTTTTTTCTCTTCTTTTGAGAATTACATGGTGATTTATTAATATGTAATTATTGCACATATATTGTTTCCTTAATACATATGTAATCATTATAATTTAATGTAGCCAGCTATAGATAATGCCAAAATTATAGAATTTCTATATTTGTCTGCCTTTCCTTTTCAGCTTTCAATTAATATAACTTTCTATGAAAATAACTTGATTCTCTTTCAAATTTCTTTTACTGTGGAAGGGCCGAAGATTCTCTTTCCAATTCGTTATTTATACTCATTATATTATACTATATTTTAATGTACAATTAGTAATAGTATGAGTGAAAGAAAAAGAAAAAAATAATACTACTTCATAAGTTTATTTTTCATAAAGGATTAAAATATATAATTATACTTCATTCTTCCATAAATATATTGCATTTTTCCATTATTGCTCATCTACCAAATTAATCTCATTTCATTTCCGAAAACTTTATTACTACTTGACCCATTTTTGACATAATTTTTACAATCGTTATATTAACACTTATTTACGCGTTTCAGAATTGTTTATTATTTAATTAAAAATTGATTAATTTTTAAGACACTGAAACCGAAAATCGCGGCGAAGGATCCGCAGCGGCGGAGCATAGCCTGAAAATCACGGACAATAAAAGAAAAAAAGAAAGACCTTTTTTTCACACTTTGCCAACTCTAGACACTGAAAAAACAAGGCACAATCACGAGCACAATAAAAAACCAGACGTTTCCAATCCCCAGCTACTGAAATTCTTCCCTTTCAGTTACCAAATCCAAAAAGCAACCAAAAAAGCCCATGCCACTGGTCCCTATATTCCACACGACACACACTTAGCGTGAGCAAATTTCTACTTACCAATACTAATATTTGAAATAAAGCCATCACCCACTATACTCCGTGTGCAGAAATCATACTACTACAACCCATTGGCTGACCTTTTTCAGAAAATGGTCTATTGTAGTAATTCTGTGATGAAGAAGGGGTTTATGTGTGATTGGGCAATTACCAAAATAGTATCTTTCGTTTGGTGTAGCATGATAAAGTTGATAAACTTTGTGTCATCTTTCTAGTAAATACCCACTTTTCTTCTTCTCCTCCTCCTTCTATTTCCCTTTCCCTTTCCTTTCCATATTCTTTTTATGTTTGAGAGTTGAGGCGGAGAAGAAGAGGAAATGGCGAGTCTTGGAGATATAGGGGTGTCGGCGCTGATCAACATAATCAGTGCCTTTGCATTCTTGCTGGCTTTTGCCCTGCTCAGAATTCAGCCAATCAACGACAGGGTTTACTTTCCCAAATGGTACATTGCCGGGAAGAGGACGAGCCCCAGGAGCTGGGGTGGTGTGGTGGGAAAATTTGTCAATCTCAATATTATGACTTACTTCACCTTTCTCAACTGGATGCCTCAGGCGCTCAAGATGACTGAGTCTGAGCTTATCACCCATGCTGGCCTAGATTCTGCTGTTTTCTTGAGGATTTACACTCTTGGGTACTTGCACGTTTCCTTTTTTTTTCCACCCCCTTTTATCTTCTGATAATCAGTTGAGTTTCGTGTTTTGAGAGTTTTTTAGGTGCTTTTTGTCTGTGGTCTTGCCAAAGTTTCATCCTTTTTGCTTGACTTTTTACTTGCTATGAGATTTTTGTCCCTTTTTCGGGAATTGGTATCTTAAAGTTTATAATTTGGTTATCTTGGTAAGTATTTTATCAATGTCGTTGATGCTTTTAAATCTTTTTTCTTCTTATTTTGGTTTATATACCTGGTGGCTTTGTGCATCTTCTGAATACAAGAAACTCATATGGTTTAGGGAATTGATTCATTGATTAAGCTTTAGGGAATTGATTCTTCGACTTTTATTGAAGTACTGATTGAAACTTTAGGAATATGAAGGAAAGATTCTCATATATCAGTACAATGCATTTTGTTCCTCCGTTTGCAAAATTCAGCAATTTTGTTCAAGAACATCATTTGAATTAGGTACCGTTTTGAAACATATGCACGTTTTGAAACATATGTATATATTTGGTTCAGACCACCACTAAATCGAAAGCTACATTACATGTCTAGGATGAAAATGATATGAATATTAGTGCCTGTAGTTGGTGGAATTCTTTAAATTGACTCTTTAAAAGGACCAACTCTCTTGAATGATGAGTATATTCATTTTCTAAACTCTTTCTCTTCGAGTTGTGTATTTATGCCTCAGCTGTCGGATTTACGTTGCAGTTAAGTGAATGTTTTTGAAACATTAAGCTAATGTCCTCATTTAGGGTCCAATCATATTTTGATGAGATAATGCAAGAAGCTTGGTGTTTGCTAATGTCGTTTTGGTTTCAAGCCTAACTTGATTTTGAAGGTGGAATTTCTTTTTACAATATTTACACGTTGCTAATGATGTTTTGGTTCCATCAGGTTGAAGATATTTGCACCAATTGCAGTTGTGGCAATTCTAATACTGATTCCAGTGAATGTATCTGATGTAACTCTATCTTTCTTGCGCCGCGACTTGGTTGTCAGTGATATCGACAAGCTTTCAATCTCAAATGTTCGCCCCAAGTCTAATTTGTAAGTTTATGGCCCTCTTACCAAAAAATGTTGAAATGTCTTGACAGTCTTGTCCTACTAAAAAACTTCAAGTACATTTTGCATGACATAGAAAGCGTATTGTTTGTTGATGTCCGTTTTTGCTTTCCAGTCCATTTCCTTATATTTTTTTTATTACACTTTCAGTTTTACTAGACCATGAAGATGACTGTTGTTGGAATCTCAGGTTTTTTGTCCACATATCGATGGAGTACTTGTTTACGTTCTGGGTTTGTTTCATGCTTTATAAGGAATACAATAGAGTTGCTTCAATGCGGCTTAAATTTTTGGCTTCTCAAGGCAGGCGTCCTGAGCAGTTCACGGTTAGTCGTGTTGTCTTTGCTGTAACTTGAAACATGCTTTTCTTACATGATACTTGATCAAGAGTCAATGGGATAATATCTTTGATAATTCTTATTGGTAACACTTGAAATTGCAAGAAAAGTTTCTTCTTTGTAAAGTTCATAACCTGCTATTTTATGTTCTTTTTATGCTTTCAAAAGTTGTTTTTTGATATGCTGTATCGTGAGAAGACAGGCATTGCCATTTACTTATCAAAGTTTTTTAATATATCATCATCAGGTTCTTGTTAGAAATGTACCGCATATTTCAGGACGCTCGATATCAGATAGCATTCAAACCTTCTTCCAGAGAAACCATCCAGATCGTTACCTAACACACCAGGTCTCTTCCTCCATCATCCTCCAAATCTTGTCATTTTTAATCTCTCGAACCTGCTTGATCTATTTTTTACATTTTGTTTATAACCTTTCATGTGCTGTACCAGGCCGTGTACAATGCTAATAAGTTTGCCAGACTCGTTAGACAGAGACAACGACTTCAGAACTGGCTTGACTATAACCAGCTCAAGTTTGAGAGGCATCCAGACAAGAGGCCTAAGACGAAGGTATAGTCCTTTGTCAATTCGTTACCTTCAAGAGATATTTCCTCAAAATAAGTTTGTCTGGCTTAGAACTTATTTAATATTTACTGTGTTTTCATTGTTTAGAGTGGTTGCCTTGGACTTTGGGGTAAAACAGTGGATGCAATTGAGTACTATAAGGATCAAATTAAATATCTTGACAGAAAAGTAAGTGTGATCAACAACTGGTTTCATTTTGTCCTGATAATATACTAATTTTCATCCCTTGCTTGCTCTTAGTTGACGATGGAGCGCCAAAAGATTCTAAAAGATCCGAAATCCATTACACCAGCTGCATTTGTTTCGTTCAATTCAAGATGGGGAGCGGCTGTTTGTGCGCAGACACAACAGAGCAAGAACCCCACACTATGGCTAACAAATTGGGCGCCTGAACCTCGGGATGTATACTGGAAGAATGTCACTATACCATTTGTTTCACTGAGCATCCGGAAGCTAGTGATATCTGTGTCTGTGTTTGCATTGGTCTTCTGCTACATGATACCTATTGCTTTTGTTCAATCACTGGCCAATCTGGAGGGTTTGGAGAGAATAGCACCTTTCCTCAGGCCAGTAATTGAAAGGTAAGTGTTGATTTTCAAATCAAAGAGCTTAATATCCTTCACGGGCAGTTTCTTTTCTTCATGAAAACACATTTGTATTCTGCTGAAATAATCATCGTTTTTTGCAGGAAGTTTGTGAAGTCATTCCTACAGGGTTTCCTTCCTGGTCTTACTCTTAAGCTCTTTTTGCATTTTCTCCCTGCAATCCTTATGGTTATGTCGAAGGTAGAGGGGCACGTGGCGATATCAGTATTGGAACGAAGAACTGCTGCAAAATATTACTACTTCATGCTTGTCAACGTGTTCCTTGGCAGCATCGTGGCAGGAACTGCATTCGAGCAGCTTCATGCTTTCCTTCACGAATCTGCTACGCAGTAATGTTCCTTGCACGTATCTCTTGTTGTTTCGTGTATTTTAGAGTTCCGATTAATCTAGACGTGTTTCACCATTCAGTCCCTTTGATGTTTGTGTGGCTGCAGAATCCCGAGAAACATTGGTGTATCAATACCAATGAAGGCAACTTTCTTCATTACGTATATAATGGTCGATGGCTGGGCAGGGATAGCTAGTGAAATACTCCGGTTAAAGCCTTTGGTGATTTTCCAGTTGAAGAACATGTTCATTGTGAAAACCGAGAGGGACATGGAGAATGCGATGGACCCTGGAGGTGTCGACTTCCCCGAGACTTTACCAAGCCTTCAGCTGTATTTCCTTCTAGGCATTGTTTACATGGTCATCACACCAATCCTTCTTCCTTTCGTACTCATCTTCTTTGCCTTGGCATACTTTGTATATCGACATCAGGTTAGCTCGAATCAACTCGTGAAATTTAAGAATGGCTTAGGTTCCTGTTTTGTGAAATCGTATCTCCTTCATCATGTGCAGGTGATTAACGTGTATCACCAGAAATACGAGACTGCTGCTGCATTCTGGCCTCATGTTCACGGCCGCATTATAGCAAGCTTGCTCATTTCACAGCTCCTCCTGTTGGGGCTATTGAGCACGAAAGAGGCTGCAAAATCGACCCCGTTGCTAGTGATGCTACCCGTATTGACTCTGTCGTTCCACAAATACTGCAAGAATCGGTTCGAGCCTGCATTCCGCAAGTACCCTCTTGAGGTAACTTCTTGAACGTTGCAGCAAAAACTCCCTTGAATATTGATATTCTGTAATGCTAATGTTGATGCATCTGCCCTCTCTTGGCCTCTTCAGGAAGCCATGTCCAAGGACATGCAAGACGGCGCCACTGCATCTGACGTAGACGTGAAATCCTACCTGGAAGATGCATACCTGCACCCCATCTTCCGGTCATTTGAGGAAGTGGAGTTGGTGGAAGTGAAGGTCGACACAGACCCAACCCCGGCCAAGGAAGCCAGCCCTTCTCCGAGTGAACCCAGCTCATCCTCCCCTCTCCATGATCACCACAGAGGAGACGAAGAAGAGGAAGCATCCCACACCGTGCAACAGTATGAATTCGGACAGCCTCATGCCGCCTACCAATATGAAGTGGAGCAGCACCACCATGTGTATCAGTATGAGAGTGGCTCTCAATATCAGCATGAAGTGGAATCCGCCACCAATGTGCATAGATATGATGAGAGTGAGCCTCACTATCAGTACTACCACCAGTGAGGTCTGGCGCTAGTTTGGTTTTTAATGTAGAGCTCTTAACAGAAAATAACTTCCATTTTTAGTTACAAGTTTTAGCCAGTTGATGCAGATAACTCTACCTTGTTGTAGTGGCAAAGATTATTTACAAATACTTTTTTATTTTTAAACATTGACAGACATATTTTTAATTTATACTAGTATTTATTTTGGGAGCTTTTATTTTCTTCAGCAAAACTAAATGAAGCCTATGTTTCTAAAAGAATATAATATGAAACCACATACATAAACAATTCTTAGTATATGATTATAAATACAAAAAGATAGTAGTAATTCCGTAAACATGACTATACATATAAAAATGGGGGAGTGATCAATTGCTAACTCATCATTTAATGGCTAACTATAACTAATTTAAGGCCATATGATTTTAGAAAACGTTTGTTCTACAATTTGCCACGTGTAATTTTCATTTTTATTAATAAAATAAAAAAAAACTCCAAATTAGGGTTTTGGATGAAAATGTCAATATAGTGTTTCGAAAATATCAACACAATGTTTTGAGAATGTCAACACAATGCTTTAAGAATGTTAACACATTGCTTATATTGACATTTTACATGTATTATATTGACATATTTTATATAGTAGGTTGACATTTCTGCTTTACGAAAAAATTAAAAATTTTTGAATTTTTTTTCAAATTTTGACGTCGGAACATATGCATGTAGGATATCGTTGGAATCCTTATGAAATTATCTTTAATTTGATATATGTTATATGAATTTAAAGTTTTGGGATTTTATTTAAAAGTTAGTTATAACTAAACATGTAGTTAATTGACATTAATACCCCTATTGATATTTTTAAGAATTAATCATATGGCTTTATTGACGTTTTTCGTTGACTGTATTGACATTTAAGGATTAATGATCTAAGTGCGGCGTTTTTCCATTTCCGTCCGTTCCATAGTAATAGAGTCATTTCCCTTTTTTAGTAAAAGTCAACACATTTTTCCACATCTACTTTACTCTCTCTTACTTTTTTCTATCTTCATCTCTCTACCTTTTTCATTTTCCACTTTATTCTCTTTTTACTTAATTCACCTAACACAAATTTTCTTAATCCCCGTGCCGAAAAGTTTTGCCTAAATTATTATGGAATGGAGGAAGTATTATTTAGTTGTAGTTAACAATTAAGTTATGAGTTAGCAATATAACACTCCCTTATAAAAATGAGCGTATTAATTATTTTTGACTCAAAGGAGATGACCAGATCCATGTATTTTAGAAGGAAGGAATTGACTATTTTCTCATTCTCTCTCTGTATCCCAATTGTCCCATTGTTTTCAAATTGTTCTTCTATGAAAATTAATCACTTTCCATAAATTTCATTAGTTCACTAACAATATCATAGTAATTATTTTCTTTTTCTATCTCATTTTTTAAATATTATACTATTAAATTACGTATAATTCACTATTAGGATTACTGGATGGGGACGGGATGTTGTAGTATTTGTTTTCTTTTTCCTTTTTTTTTGGAGAAAAGTAATCCAATGACTAGTCTTTTATGAACGACTTAGACACGCTTTTAAAGTCGTCGGTGTTCATGTTTGGTTTTGTGAAAGTTGCTATTCTGTGATAATGTTCGCGTCTCTTCGCCGTTTACGATTTTTTCTTGTTTCTCAATCCTGAAGGCCGATCTGCCTAGATGTTCGTATTTTGATTCTTGCCACGGCCGCTCTCTCCCCTCCATCGCCGTCTACCCGCCAGAGCCACCGCCATTCCTCTCGCAAAAGCAGCCAGCTACCGGCCGGTCAATCCGAGGACGATCTGTCTGTGATTTGGAGGTTCTCGGAAAATCCCAATCTGCAAAGTCTTGCTACCTAAATCAGGTTATTTTTCTGTATTAAAGTTGACCTAATATCTGGTGAATCGGTTTTGATCTGTCTTTCTAAGTGATTGAATAATCAACTTTTCATTTGTAATTAGATCATACTACGTTTTTGTGGCTGTTAAGTTTAGTCAGCTTATAACTATTGGTTTGTTTAAGCCATAGAAGATTGGCGATTTACTGATGTTTAAACATTGTCAAAATCAGAGCATAATGCATACTTAATTCTGTAAACATTGTTTACAGAATGTTTACAGAATTCTGACTGAATCTCTTTCGTTATGCTCCAATAATGTAAACTATGTGCGGCGAAAGTAATTGGGTACATGGTTGCTAATTTGGATTTCTTCCTTTTCCCTCAGCCAGACTACTCATCCATCCCAGTTTTTGAATCTTACTGCCAATAAAAACTTGAAGACTGGTGAACTTTGAGAGCATGGAATCATCTGGTGAGCTGTTAACTGTTTTTACACACACCCCTTGATTCTTCTTGCTGTCTTCAGCATCTATTGAGAATTTTAATCAGATTTTAATATAATTGTAGGTAAAGACTAGATTGGAACATTCCAAAGATAGGACTGAGCAATCTATATAGTCTTTTACTCGTTCTCTTTCTAGGACTTTTGTCAAGTGAAACATACAAAGACGATGCCTAAATTAATGCACAACATTTCTGTTGTGCTCCTTTTCATTTATAAACTAATTTTCTGTTTATAATCTGTTGATTAGTTCTTTGTAAAAATAAGATGCAAAGTGGTTTCACTCCCTTTATATTCCCCTTTATGAATATCATTTTGGTTACATTTATGGAAAGGGCTGCTTCTAGTTTTTTCCTTGTCTTTTCTTTTTCTGTTTTCCTTAAATTATTTAAACTGGATGGAAACACTTCATATAATCCTAAAGAAATTTCTGTAGTTCTTGCTTTCATAATATAATTTTATGTCATGTGGCCATCAGAGAAGTACGTAGAAGTTCTTACAGATTTTGACTCTAATACTTTTCTGTGTAAAAGGAAGTGGCATTTTGATTCCTAACTCAACATCTATATTTACTTTAATAATACGTAAATAAGAAATTCTCATGTATGGTTGGTGCTGAATAGAAAACTATTTTCTGTCACACTGGTTTATATAGGTACAAAAAAGTTGAATTTCATTCTGATTCCAGAATATTTTTGATCTGTTGCAGTAGGTTCCCTAAGGGATACATCTGTTGTTGTTGTCACGTTGGACTCAAGTGAAGTGTATATTATCGTCAGTCTGTCTACTAGGACTGACACACAAGTTATCTATGTTGATCCTACGACTGGGGAACTTTGTTATACTTCTAAACAGGGTTATGATGTTTTCAAATCACAAAACGAAGCATTAGAGTGCATCACAAATGGTTCAAAATGGCCTTGTAAGAGTATAACACATGCTCGGGCACTCTTAGGCTATGCAGCCCTTGGCAGCTTTGGGTTACTGCTTGTTGCAACTAGGTTGACAGCCAGCATTCCAAATTTGCCTGGTGGAGGATGTGTTTACTCAGTAACGGAGACCCAATGGATTAAAATTTCCCTTCAGAATCCTCAACCACAAAGTAAAACCGAAATGAAGAATATTCACGAACTAACTGAGCTTGACATTGATGGGAAGCATTACTTCTGCGAAACTAGGGACATAACTCGGCCTTTTCCAAGTCGTATGTCAGTGCACAATCCTGATGATGAATTTGTATGGAATAAATGGTTCGCTATGCCTTTCAGGAAGATTGGGCTTCAGCAGCATTGTGTCATTCTTCTGCAGGTTTTAGTCATACTTGGTATCTTCAATTTTGTATACTTGCTAAATTTTCTTTTGGCACATCTAATTTACTGGTGAACCTGCTAAAAGATGTCATATCTACGAAAAGATGCTAGCAGTGGGTACTTTCTTTTGCAAAATCATTTCACCAGAAAAATCGCAGTGTCACTGCTCTAGATTTATTTAGTAATCCAATTATTTGCGTATTTTTTTTTGCTAAGTGTTGCAGGAGATTGTATGTGCACGTCATGTGTCTAATTTTTGTATTAGGAAATCTCGAGTTTGAGATTGATACATACTTATGCTCATCTCAGTTCTACAAAGTATTCTATGACCTGGGCTGAATGTCCTGCTAACTAACTTCTGCTATGTGGTTTGTATCATCACAACATACAATCTAGTCTAGAACTAGAACTTTTTGAGAAAATAGACTAGGGAATTTGCTGATTATAGTTATGGAAGTGATATTATGTAGGCTGCCAGTCATTATTTTTGAGCTGCTGTTGCTCTATCCCAAAAGTTTACACGTCATTATTGATCTTCATGGCAACATGAACTCCGTGACTGTGAAATTATATTCTGACACATCTGAAGAAGAAGCCATGCTGTCTTCAAAAGAGAAAAATACCTGGAGACACAGCTATAGCCTATAAGACATGGATATTTTTGAAGTTGGGCAAAGGAAATTAGTTAGGTACAATGACAAAGAGAAACATTTTAGAAAGACAAGATGGGAATATGACAGTGGCAAACTTAATGAAGAGCATAATTTGTTCAGATAGAATAGATGAAAAATTACACTCACTGAATTTCTAAGCTTGGATGAGCTAAGCTTTTGTTTCCTACAACTTATATCTTTTATAGTCTTTTCTGCTGAGTTGGATAATCTCTCACACTGTCATATTTCAAGCACAACATTTTTTTATTCCATGGGGGATGGAGCAGAAAAAGATATTTCGTATAAATATTATTCAATGTATGGGACAATCTCTAAAGATGTAGTACTCTATCTTCAGTTTTATTATTCTTTGTTTGGGGTGGGGTTGGGGAGGGTTGTAGTTGAAGTTCTCCAGCTCTCGTGCCTTCTGATTTGTCTTTTCATTGTGTATTTTTTAGAGCATTTTGTACTTCGCATAGTTTCTGAACCCAACATGCTATAATTGCTAAACAACATACAGGGATTTGCTGAATGCAAAACTTTTGGTAGCCTTGGGCAGCAGGAGGGGGTTATTGCACTTACTGCTCGTCGTAGTAGATTGCATCCCGGAACGCGATACTTAGCCAGGGGTATAAACTCATGTTACAGTACAGGTATTTTTTTCAATGAAATTAACTAATTTTGATGCATTAGCTTTTCATTTTGTGCCTGTGCAAATGTTAATTGTTAAATTTCATGTATGATTTCATAGAAAATTGCTTACAACTGAGTCATTTGATGTAAAGTATCCTAAGTTCAATCATCAGGGTGAATCTTTTTAAAATTGGTCCAGTAGCAGAATAATGCTGTGCCTTTTATTGGTTAAGTAGCTAAATCTTGAGGTTTAAAATCGTTAACTATACCCTGTATCCTAAAATTGTGATGGAAGTTGACTATGTTCTTGCAAATTAGATTGTCTCCTGATAAACGGCATCCTCTCTTTTCCACTTACTTTTGGCCTTACCATCTGTTGTACTCCCTCCGTCCCAACTAAGTTGAGTCGTATTCCTTTTCGGGACGTCCCAACAAAGTTGAGTCATTTCCTTGTTTGACAAAAAACAAAATCTTACTTTATTCCATCACCTTACTCTTTTATCTCTCCTACTATTTTCCTTTCTCCTATTCTATTTATTTTAATTTTTATCCATTCAACACAATTTCTTAATCTCCGTGCCCAAAAATTTTGACCCAACTTAGTTGGGACGGAGGGAGTATTATGTTTGATTAGTGTAATGTCTTTTGCATGTTTCCTTGCACTTCTCTTTGTCTGATAGATGCCATTGTTGTATCTTTTCTTCCTGATTGCTGGAACATCACCTGATCTGTGCTTTTCATCATCAAGTTTGTATTCCATCATGCTTGTTTCTGATACCTGGCTTCCCACATATATGTTTACTTGTTTTGCTTCTCATTTCCATGCATTTATTTTGGTTGAATGGCTAGGCAATGAAGTTGAGTGTGAACAACTTGTTTGGATTCCCAAAAAAGCTGGCCAAAGTGTTCCTTTCACCACTTACATTTGGCGTAGAGGCACCATTCCTATCTGGTGGGGCGCTGAGTTAAAACTTACTGCTGCTGAAGCAGAAATTTATGTATCAGATCGTGATCCTTATAAAGGGAGCTCGGAATACTATCAGAGATTGTCTCAAAGGTATGATGCACGTAATCTGGATGGAGCTGTTGGTGGGAGTCAGAAAAAAAGTGCTTTGGTTCCAATTGTTTGTGTGAACTTACTAAGGAATGCAGAAGGAAAATCTGAATCTGTTTTGGTTCAGCATTTTGAAGAATCATTAAACTATATTCGTTCCATGGGGAAACTTCCTTATGCTCGAATTCACTTAATTAATTATGATTGGCATGCTAGTGTAAAACTTAAGGGTGAACAGCAAACAATTGAAGGACTATGGTATCTTCTTAGAGCACCCACAGTTTCTATTGGCATTTCCGAGGGGGATTATTTACCCTCTCGTCAAAGGATTAACAATTGCAAAGGTGAAGTAATCTGTAATGATGACTATGATGGTGCCTTTTGCATAAGATCACACCAAAATGGAGTGATACGTTTCAATTGTGCGGATTCTTTGGATAGAACAAATGCTGCGAGTTTCTTTGGTGCACTCCAGGTTTTTATGGAGCAATGTAGGCGGTTAGGCATATCACTTGATAGTGATGTTGCATATGGTTACCAAGCACCTGGTAATTTTGGTGGCTATGTTGCTCCATTGCCTCCTGGCTGGGAGAAGCGATCTGATGCTGTGACTGGGAAAACATATTATATTGATCACAACACTAGGACGACAACCTGGAATCATCCTTGTCCAGATAAACCTTGGAAAAGGTTCGACATGACCTTTGATGAGTTTAAGAGATCAACGATCTTGTCACCTGTATCTCAATTAGCTGATCTTTTCTTATTAGCGGGTGACATTCATGCAACTTTATATACGGGTTCCAAAGCCATGCACAGCCAAATACTTAGCATTTTTAATGAGGAAGCTGGAAAATTTAAACAGTTCTCTGCTGCACAGAATATGAAAATCACCCTGCAGAGAAGATATAAGAATGCAGTTGTAGATAGCTCCCGTCAGAAGCAACTAGAGATTTTTCTGGGGCTAAGGCTCTTCAAGCATTTTCCCTCAGTGATTATCAATCCCTTGCATGTATGTATATTTTCAACAGCTCATTTGATTATGTAGTTTTTATCTCTCAACATGTTGCTAGGCTATTCTTGGCTTTTCTTGAGTTCTGCTCCTTCTGCTAACCTCTACTTTGTTTAAATTTGTTGTTATTTTTCAAATTAATATCCACTTTATGATTTTTTTTTTAAGTGAGGGCTTCTTTCAAGCCTATGAAAATTCAAACCTTTATGTCTCTGCTATGGTTAATTTTGTTTTGTCAACTAAGTCACTATTCTTTATGAAATATAATGCCCAATATGGGCAGTCAAGTTTTTGTGAGCTGTCTTATTGTATAATGATTTTCTAGATCATTAATTCATTTTGCTGAAAAACTAATTTCTATTTTGCACTTCGATATGTAACACGCTAGAAGAAGAGGTCGCGGAGAATTGTTAGACTATCTTAAGATATTCAGAATTGTCAATCTGACCTATTACTCCACACGTCTCTATCAATTCAAAGCAATGTTTAGTTGAAGATACTGTCTTCTGAAATCGTATTGATTTTACATCCACATAAGCTTCTCTGTAAGATGTCAATTGTCTCCTCCCAAAACTATCAGAGTTTCATGAATTTCTGCTGATGACCTCAGGTTCCTTCTCGGCCTTTTGGATGCTTCTTGAAGCCAGTTCCGAGCATGTTTGCATCTTCTGATGGGGGAGCCAGTCTTCTAAGTTTCAAAAGAAAAGACCTTGTATGGGTATGTATTTCATGTTGTTATGAGACTTGATGTTGGTCATCATTTCTTAGTTCTGTATGATTAGCTCATTATTATTTTTATTTAAAACAGACACCTTATCGTCTGAGTTAATTGTTTTTGTATGCACACCAGGTTTCTGCGCAGGCTGCAGATGTGGTTGAGCTCTTTATCTACCTTTCCGAGCCTTGTCATGTTTGTGAGCTTCTTCTCACTGTAGCACACGGTGCTGATGATACTACTTTCCCATCAACAGTTGATGTGAGGACTGGGCGCTATATGGATGGACTCAAACTCGTTCTCGAGGTCGGGTATATCAGTATGTTGATATTCCAGACTGTGCTTTTTACAAGTTACTATCTTTTATTTTTATTTCTAAATATCCACACGATTATGTTTCTTTGTGTGAGTTATCTGTAGTTACTACAAGTTCTTTCTGGAGTCTATCCTTCCATATCTCAGTTATACCGAAAAGTTTGACACCTTATGCTGTACTAGTTATCTTTGTGTTGAAGTCATACCTATAAATTATACTCCATGGATTGAGAGGTTTGAAAATTAGTTTGCATGATGTTGGTAGTGGTAAATAGTTAGCTTAAGGGAGGCTCTTATATCATGCATATTTGATGATATGGTAATGCCTCTTAATTTGGTGTACCTTTTGATGCCTTTATGCATTCAAGGAAATATATAAAATTGATATGCTTCTTCCATAGGTTTACAGACTTTCTTTGTCCTTCCAATAAACAAAATAAAGTCCTAAAAACTTTATATCTGATCTCCATATGTACCCCCACCCCCCATCTTCCCACACCTCACATCCCTTCAGTCTAATTGGCATATCCTTACAATCAAAAGGAACTCAAGTTCATAAAAAATGGTTTTTCTTGTTAGAGGCATCTTCTATCAGCTTACAATTTCTTTGCTGACATTAAATCTTCACAGGGAGCCTCTATACCTCAATGTGCGAATGGTACAAACATTTTGATACCATTAGCAGGACCTATCAGTGCAGAAGATATGGCTGTCACTGGGGCAGGTGCTCGTTTACATGCACAAGAATCCTCAAGCCCTTCCGTGTTGTATGATTTTGAAGAAGTTGAAGGAGAACTGGATTTTCAAACTCGTGTTGTTGCTTTAACATTTTATCCTGCTGTGCCTGGGAGAGGCCCAATGACCCTTGGCGAGGTATGAACAAGTCAAGGAAGTATTGTTGGAAAAAATTGCTTTGAGGATGACACTGTTGAACTTGTTCATAATGCAGGTGGAGATCCTTGGAGTTTCACTTCCATGGAGGTCAATATTTTCACATGAAGAGAGTGGTTCTAGTTTAATTGAATGGTTAAATGGTAACTCAAAGGAAATGAACCCTTTTCTTACTGAAGGAGATGCCAACAGCATAGATGCTGCCTCATCGAATCATAGAGAGGCTTCCCCATTGCAATCAGAATCATCAGCTAACTCGTTTGTGGACCTTTTGACTGGAGAAATAGTATTTTCTGATGCGATTTCTCAACCTGTTGCTCAGACTGCTGTACATGAAAGTAGTGACTTACTTAACTTCTTCGATGATGTTGTCAGCCAGCCAGTTTCTCAGGGAAATAATAACTTGGATGGTGTTGTCAGTCAGCCAATTTCTCCGGCAAATAACAACTCCAAGATGGTTTCATCTCAAGGACCTTCAGATAATGGTTCCCAAGAGTACATCAGATTGTTCAAACTTCTTGCAGGACCTCACTGGGTATGATTATTGATTGTAGTAATAATAGACTTTTTTGTTTCCTGTCTTACCCCTGTAGCAGAATAATGTTCTTTCAGATCTTATGACATTAAGATAATTTTCTTTCAAAGTTCACCTGAGAATTCCCAACTGCTTTATGTTTTATTCTTTTTGTTGTCTGCTGTTGCTTGTGTTGATCGTTACGTAATAAGTATGGTCTGATGGTAACGATTAGTGGTATAACTTGATGTACTATGCAGATATCTGTTTAAATTTAATTTGCAATTGACAACTTGACAAGAAGCATTTGGACTAATAGTCTTATGTTTTTGTAAATTAGCAGGAAAGAAGGTTAGATTTCATGGAAGCTATGAAACTTGAAATAGAACGTCTTCGGCTGAATCTTTCTGCTCCTGAAAGGGACAGAGCCCTCTTATCAATAGGCATTGATCCTGCCAGCATAAATCCAAATATGATGCTCGATGATTCATACATGGGCAGATTATGCAGGGTGGCTAGCACCCTTGCACTACTTGGGCTGGCTGCAAAGGAAGACAAAAATAATGCTTCAATTGGGCTTGGAACATTCGATGAAGACGCGATTGATTTCTGGAATGTTGCTTCAATTGATGAGAGGTGTTCAGGTGGTGCGTGCCAAGTTCGTGCCGAAACTGGGCCAGCTGGTAGTGCATCAGTGACTCCATCGTCAACAACTTCAGGACCCTCTTTTGTCTGTTCTGGATGTGGAAAAAAGGTTTGCAGAGTTTGTTCTGCAGGAAAAGGAGCTCTTTTGCTTGCGTCTTGTAACTCAAAGGATATCTCAGGCTATAATGGTGTAGCTAGCCAGGGAGGATATTCAGCTGATGCTTCTTCAAATCGCTCTGCAACTCTTGATGGGATTATCTGTAAACGATGCTGCAATGAAGTTGTCCTTCAAGCATTGCTATTGGACTATGTCAGGGTCTTGGTTGGCCAAAGAAGAAAATCTAGAGCAGATAATGCTGCTAGGAGTGCCTTGAACGACGTGTTTGGACTGTCATCAAGAAATTTATTTCCTGAAAGAGATCATTTTCTAAATATTGAAGAAAATGCAAAGGTTTTAGGGCAGTTGACTGATGGGAAGGAATCACTTGCAGAGTTCCCATTTTCCAGCTTTCTACACCCGGTATTTAGATGATACTCTTAGTATTTTCCATATGCATTTCATCGGTCTTAACTGCTTTTGGCTTTGGGTTATATGGGATGTGTGTATGTGTTTCTTGTCTTCCTCATGTGTAGCTTTATCAGCATGTTACTGAGTAGAAGTTGTCTGTCAATTTATATTTTGTAGGTCGAAACAGCAGCTGGTTCAGCGCCATTGTTGTCCTTGGTTACTCCTTTGTATTCCGGATCACAAGAGTCATATTGGAGAGCCCCACCTAGTGCCTCATCTGTGGATTTTGCTATTGTTCTCAATGAAATTTCTGATGTGTATGGTGTTGTCCTCTTGGTTAGTCCATGTGGCTATTCAATGTCTGATGCTCCTACAGTAAGTATATTTCTGGTGATCCCAACAGTTGATACATTTTAAACACAGTTTGATTCTCCTTTTATTTCAGAAACCTGGAATTCCTGCCTAATGATTTTGTCAGTTTATTCAGTCTACACGAACCATAAACGTACTTTTCCATGTTACTTTGTACTCAAATTTGTTCTGTAATTTTCAATTTATTTTGTCTTGCATAAACCTGAGGATCCTACCCCAGAATCTAATTAGTTGAACTATGTATCTTGAGGTTTCAGAGAATATCAAAAGTTAAGCAATTGAAGGTTTTCTTAACCATTACATTTGATTGTCTTCCTTTCATTTCAATAAATTTCTATGGTGGTGTAGGATTGTTTCTATCAGACAATTATATGTGAAAGTGGTTTCGATATTTTTTGTGATCTGAATACTTATTTGACTATGTCCTTTGTTCAAATATATTGATGAATCAGTGGTGGTTGATGTCATTTTATTGCTAGTGATTATTTAGGTTAGCTTCACTCCCTGCATACTTCATTGTGCCATGATTTACCTACAGGAACTAAATCATCATTGACACTCTTGGGTCTCTGCCACTTATAAATTCACATTTGTTGTGTTGACTTTTGGATAATAATCATAGTTTTGGCTAACGCGATACTATCTTATTTTTTTTCACTCTGAGGTTAGTTTGCGATTTGACTGATTTTGTTCTATCTTTATGCATCTAACTACTGTTTATACAGGTACAAATCTGGGCTAGCAATACGATGAACAGGGAAGAAAGATCATGCACTGGGAAATGGGATATCCAGTCACTTGTAACTTCTTCATCTGAACTTTGTGGCCCAGAGAAGTCATTTCAAGATAGTAAAGTGCCTAGGCATGTGAAATTTGCCTTCAAGAGCCCAGCCCGATGCCGTATCATTTGGATAACGTTGCGTCTTGCAAGAGTTGGGTCTAATTCTGTCAATCTTGGAAGAGACTTCACTCTTCTGTCTATGGATGAAAATCCCTTTGCAAACCCAAGTAGACGTGCCTCATTTGGTGGTGAGTCTGGTAATGATCCATGCATTCATGCAAGAAAGTTTCTGGTGGTTGGAAAGTCAGTTAGAGGAGAGATAGGAGCATCACCGCAAGGTTCTGACCAAATGAATGTAAGAAACTGGTTGGAGAGACCTCCACAGTTGAATCGGTTCAAGGTGAGGAAACCTTCTAAATCCTATTTGATGAAGTAGAACCTTTCTCCATTCTTGAATTAGTTGGCTGAGAATATTTATTAGTTTCTCCCAACTATTTTATATGAAGAACTTTCTTCGCATATTTGTTGGCTAAAACTTTTTCCAAATTTTCAGGTTCCAGTTGAGGCTGAAAGATTAATTGACAATGATCTTGTTCTCGAACAATATCTATCCCCAGCTTCACCGATGCTGACTGGATTTCGTCTGGATGGTTTCAGTGCGATAAAGCACCGTTTGAATCATTCACCTTCAACCGATTTAGATTTAGGGGGCAGGAACCGTCTTATAGAAGAGAGACTCATATCTCCTGCTGTGTTGTATATTCAAGTATCCGCCCTCCAGGTATTAAAGATGATTTTTGTTTTGCTGCCTAATTGATTTTTATAAACCAAATGTTCCTATTTATTTTAGCTTGAGAATGAGATTATCTTTTTTCCAACTGTGATTACTCATGGGATATTTATCACGGGTACACACCTTATTTGGAATTTACATAACTTAACCCAACCCAACCAATCATTCTTAGTTTATTAAAAACATGAATTAATATATACTACCTCCGTCTTTGAAAAATAGTAACTTTTGGAACGACATGAGTTTTAATGCATAATTGGTAAAGTAAGAGAGAGGAAGAGAAAATGAGTAAAGTAAGAGGGAGGAAGAGAAAAAGTAGTGGAAGTAGGTGTTAGTGGATTATAAGGTCCACTTCTGAAAATAGAAAATTTAGAAAGTTTCTGTTTTAAAGGGACTGAGGTAGTATAATTATGAAGAGCAAACTGAGGACAACTTGTGCGCAGCTAGAAATATAGCTACTATTGCAGATTCATTCCTTAATCTTATTGTAGGGGTTTTTACATTCTCTAGAGTTTTCTTTTTTGTCCTTGGTTATTCTGTATTACATAGATGGGACTGCCTAGATCCACGTTATGATGAAATTTCTCTGACTCGTGCATTTTCAAACTAAGTTGATGGATTGTGAGTGAGATTGGACATTAGGTTGAAGATGGCATAATTTAGACGAGAACACCCAGCTTATAGTAGGATTTTTATTTTGCAAGACATAATCTGAGCCATCATGTTTCTCCACAGGACTCCCATAATATGGTGACTGTTGCTGAGTATCGGCTACCAGAGGTCAAGGCTGGCACACCCATGTACTTTGATTTCCCCAGACAGATAAGCACTCGCCGCATAACATTTCGGCTGCTTGGAGATATCGCCGCGTTCTCGGATGACCCATCAGAACAAGATGATTCAGAATACAAACCGTATCCATGGGCTGCAGGATTGTCGTTGGCGAACAGAGTTAAGTTGTACTATTATGCTGATCCTTACGAACTTGGAAAATGGGCCAGTCTTTCAGCAGTCTGATCAATGCATCAACTCCCTCTAATGCATCATTTATTAGCAAAGTGTGCACCGGAGGTGAGTTCTTGCTTATCTCGTTTCTTTCGTAGCATGTTGTTTGTTAGCTAGATTGATTCTTCAAACAGGAAGTTGATGTTGTTTTTTCTTTTCATTTTTGTAAAAATTAGCCATTTATGAACTATGGTCTGGTTTTTGTTCTTGAGTTGTAATGTAATTGTATTATCGATTCATTGGTGTTAGCTCTCCGTATCATTTCCAACAGAATCAGATGCATTTTTTATGTTTTGAGGGATGATTATCTGTGTGTTTTGTCAAACACATCTATTGCTTACTTTATCATTATTTTTCTTTCATCGTTTTGCTATTGATATACTTCTCTTTATTTTTCGTTCATGGTTTTGCTATTGACGGATCTTCTCCTGCTTTCTATCTCGTCAAATCTTAATTTTTTGATTGGTACTATAACATACTGTATTATACTGAACTAGTGTTAACCCACGTGCGATGCATGACGAAATATTTTTTCATCATACGATTTTAAATTATTAATTGATTAATTAAAATGAGAAACGATATAACTATATAAGATTTAAAAATATAAAAATATACTATATAATAATAATTCAATAATTATATACTCCTCAATTCATTTTTACACCTAAATACATAAAATTAAATATATTTAAAATGGAATCAAGACAAACACAAATATTTGGACAACGATGAAGAGAATATATCAAGTGTTGACACTTTTGAAAAATATTTAAAACAATCCTTCATATCTTTCTACTAAAAAAATGAAAATCACTTTCAACAAAATAATGAATCGATAACTCATAATATTCAAAAGGTCAAAATTATGACCATAAAAAAAAATCGAATGATAAACTACACAAAAATAACATTACATTAATGGGTTGAATTGACATTATTACGCTATGACTTTTTAAATGTTGGAGTATTTATCTTTATTAAACGTGGTTTGTTGAAACATGAAACAACTATACTATTTTTTATGCTACTTTATGGTTCTCAATACTGCAAATTTTCTTTTTGCAAAAATATAGTAGTATTTAATTACTCAGCATGCTCACCTATAGATAAGATAATTAGATTCTCTATATAAAATCAGTTGTATTCCAGAACAATTAAGTGCTAAATCCTAGTTTCAAAGTATTAGTAAATCAAATTTGGTATCAGACTATTTTATTTTGTTTGAACAACTAAAAGTTTGATCGACTCGGTTTTGCTAGGCTTAATTATCTCATTGCAAATTTGATAGCAGACTATTTTAATGTATGCTTTTCTGATTATGTTTGTGATCAGATGAGATACCATGATTTGAAACACTTTTCTCTACTGAAAGATACAGAGAATGACAAGGAGAAGCATAGGCAAGAGGAAATATTGACATTTTTTAGTTTGTTTTCCAGATGTATTGTTTTTTTATACTTGCTTTAAGACATACATTATTTAGTAGTTAAGTATTACATTGTTTTGGAGTTATCCTACTTTATAATTTTATCCATGCTATTATTATGTTATAAGTTTACATTACTGTATACTATTGACCCATGAATTGCTAAACTCAAAGGGCATGCATTCAAGTTCCTTTCAACATTATTCTCTTCAATTTGTACATTGTTCATTGATCTGAATGTATATTATTAGATACTATTAGTACATTTATTTATCGTACCAAATCTTAAACACATTAAAAATGAAATTTGATTCATGTGGTAGTGCTATACCATAACCCCATGGATTACTAAACTCTAGGGGAATGAATCAAACTTCCTGCCTTTGGTGATGGTTTTGTTTATGTGTGAGTACTACAACCTAGCCACATGGATTGCTAAACTCAAAAGACTTGAATTCAAGTTCCTTTCAACATTATTCACTGATCCGTGCACATTATTAGATACTATTGGTATATTATTTACTGTACAAAATCTTAAACACATTAAAAATGAAATTTAATTCATGTGGTGGTGTTATAACCTAGCCCCATGGGTTGCTAAATCCACGAGGAATGATTCAAACTCTCTTCCATTTGTGATGATTTCGTTTGTGAGTGGGTACTATAACCTAGCACCATAGATTGCTAAACCCAAAAGGCATGAATTCAAGTTTCTTTCAATATTATTCTCTTCAATCTGTACTTTATTTGTTGTTACGAATGTACATTATTAGATATTATTGGTACATTATTTATTGTACTAAATCTAAAACATACATTAAAAAATGACAATTCTAAGACAACAATTCAAAAAAGAATTTTGATGTATAAGTTGATAATATGCCCTAGCCCCTTAGATTTGTAAACCACTCTAAATCCCTTCCCTTGTCAATGTTTAGTTAGTGAGTCGGTACTATAACCTAATCCCACGGATTGTTAAACCCTTTCAGGAATGGATTTAACTTCTGTCAAACATTAAACTCAATATAATCTACATTAATCAGAAGGCGGCATATACATTAAACAACCATAATTATACATTAAATTTTGTATGGATCCTAAGACGACAATTCAAAAATGAATTTTGATGTACGAGTTGATAATATGTCTTAGCCCCATGGATTGCTAAATCTAGGGGAATTAACTGTAACTGTCTTCACTTGGTCAAAGTTTTATTAGTGAATCGGTATTATACCCTAGCCCCATAAATTGGTTAACCCTTTAGAATGGATTTAACTTCCACAACACGTTAAACTCATTATAATCTACATTTATATGAAGGCGGCGTATACATCAAACAACAATAATCATACATTAATTGAAGTATGAAACATACATATCAAATTGTAATTACTAAAATAATAAAATATATTTCTACCAAAATACATGTTCAATAAACCAAAATTGCATTATATCTTGCTAGTTGACTATACGAATGGGCTGTATAAATTTTGATGGAAATGGGTTCAATAGGAGTTGGTGGATTATTAGGTAAAATTAAACATTGTTAATTAGAGGAATTAAGTGTAGATTTGCAGATATGTCAATCGTAAAGACGAAAAAGTAAAAAGTTAATTATGAAAAACAAATCAGAAATATATTATCAAACTTAATGGAAAAGAATTAAGGAAGTGAATAATAATAGAGAGAATTATGGAAGTGAATAAACCAATGCAAAAAAAGAACTCCAGCATTACCCTTTTCGAATTCTTTTAATATTTTAACTATTAACAAGTGGCACTATTTTTAGCCGTCAGATCACAAAATCGTGGGGGTGAGATTTGATTGGAAAATGAACCATATTTACAAAAATGATATGAATACATCCCGTACTTATATATACATGAATTTTTTAATTCATTATAAGTGATCAAATATTTTTTTTTTTGACACCATTTAATATAATTATAATGCCAATGACAATATAAATATATAAAAATGATAAATTGTGTAAAGATGAAGATAAGTATTATGTATGTTTCGAGCTAAGGATATTATAATTTCCCCCTCTCCAAGAATTGTAGTAAGAAATATTGGGATAAAATTCTTAAATAATATATACACGGGGTACTCTAACTATTGCAATAATAATAAGAAAAACAATAAATGAAATGGAAAGTGAAAATTATAAAATAAACAAAACTATTAAGTTTAGCGAGAAAAATCATCTTCTCGCAAGACAAATTACATCACGGTTAGTGCTCTGGGATTGACATATTATCTCCAAAGATGAAACGACTTCCTCCTAACGTATATTGCATCTCAAATTCTCTAAGCACCGATGAATTTGATGGGGTTCCAAAAATTGAGCAATACAATTTATGTTCCTAAAATGTACAATAAAATATTGAGAGCTTGAAAGAGAATAAAGAATGTTTTTGTTGGCTTTGTTGGTGTGTAATTCATCCACAACTCAATGTGTTTTATAGACACAAAAGTAGGACATGAGAGATCATGGAATTAAAACATCATAAATTACAAAAATTAAGACATGTAGGTTACAAAATTTGTTTAATGCTCAAAATCCTATTTAAATATACAAATAAATATTCATGAGAGTTATTTATAAATATTTAAATTCCCCTCACCATAATCGTCCAAATATATATATGATTATGATTGTAATTAATTATTTAGCTTAATAGATTTTGTTTATTGTATTTACATTATTTGCACAAAATAGTTATTCAAAACCATCCAAAATTCATCTTTTATATATGTATAGATAAATATATTTAGTATTATAAAACCCATTCCTAATTTTATGAAAAAAATCCATAATGACATTCTTGTTATATTCTCCAAAAACTTCCCATTATATAAATTTGATATATGGAATGACAATATTAATTTTTAATAGTGATTGCATTTGTAATATGTATGCACATATAAGTTAGTTAAATTATGACTATAAGGTCATAACTTTGCATTTAATTGATAAGAATAGAATCATATATTATTGAGCGTCTAGTTTATATTAGACTCAAGATTAACGTGGTAAACAGTTGTTTGTGCTATAGAATTAATTTTGCAGAAAAAAAGGAAATCAGTTTTATTGTAATTAATTATTCCATAAATATTCAAATTGGTCCATAACTTATAAATATTTCAAATAAGAATAAAACTTACAAATATTTCAAAAGACGGTTAAAACTCGCCTTTTATATATGTATAGATACATAGATAAGTTATGATAGATCTTTACATATAAATAAAATAATTTATAATTTATAATTTATAATATACAAAAAATTCAAACACTCTTTGATAAATTATAAACCATCTTTAAGACTTCCGATTCTTTATTAGTTAATTTAAAATTTTCAATTATTTTCTTAATAACTTATATTAATAAAAGAAATATAGTATAGTATATACAAATTGAATGATTATTTTTATTATATTTTTATTTATTACTTATTCGTTTTTATCAAATTATTATTAAATGAGATGGAGAAAGTGGACACCTCTCCTTGCGGTAGGGATCGCCTACTAGAGCTTGTGGAGTAAATTGGATTCGGAATTAGGCTTTAACCGATATGGGCTGTCTTATCTTAGTCCACTTAATCTTGCCAACTGCTGGCATTAACTTATCATATTTATTATTAGCCTAACTTAGTACTACTTATGACAAAATCAATGCCTAACTTAGTATCATGGGTGATTATTAATTTAATTTTATTTTATTTTTATTTCTGGTCAATACTATAATTTTTAAAATAGGAATATATAATCACATTTTTTAATTTATTTAAAAATTATTCTACGATGGTTAAAATCGGTTCTTATGTGGCAAAATCAAGTATGATTTGACAACAAAACCACATTGATTCGTATAAATCGGTGTTGTTTTCATCAAGCTCAACCATTATTTGATTTTGACCACTGAGGAGCAATTTAAAAAACTAAAATATTAGTAGTATAATTTTATATTTAAGTTTATAAAATTATGAGCCTGACCAGAATTACTTTTTTAATTTAAATAATGCTTGTAATTATCTTTGCATTATATAGAGTTTGAATTTAAAGAAAAAGTATTTCACTTATGTCATTTTCAGTTCTCAAATTGTGAAATATCTAATGGGCAAAAAATTAAAAATATTATTGTCGATCTTCATGATAAAAAAGTTAAAATAGTTATTTGTTATTATTTTAAACAAATATTCTTATTTGAAGTTATCATTTATAGAGAGAGGCACAGCTAAAATTGTTCTTATAGTAACAATAAATATAGTAAGTACTATATAATAAGGTATGTGCTACTACCTCCGTCCATGAAAATTCGTCCCGGTTTGATCGGGCACGGGTTTTAAAAAATGTAATGGAAAGTGGGTTAAAAAAGTTAGTGGATTGTTCCTACTTTTATATATTAGTTTTATAATAAAATGTGGATAGTAATGAGTTAGTGGAATATGAGGTCCACTTCCAAAAATGGTAAAAGTAAAATGAGACAAATTTTTAGGGACGGACATAAATAGTAAACTGGGACAAATTTTCGGGGACGGAGGTAGTAGTAAAAATCAATTGTGGATATATTTCCTCAGCCTTCCGTCTCATAAAAATGTGTGTATTTCCATGTGCATTTCATTTTGACATCAACTTATTTACAACTTATATCATCATTAAACACCACTAATAATGTAGGTCTCACTATCCACTGATACTATTTTAACTACATCATTCTCCTTTTCTCTTCCTTTACCAATTTTGTCTTAATTCTCATGCTATATTAATTGTCCATTTTGTTATAGAACAGAGGAGTAATCCCTCCGTTCCATAGTAATGGATGCGTTTCTTTTCGGCACGGAGATTAAGAAAAATTGTGTTAGGTGAGTTAAGTAAAGGGAAAGTAAAGTGGAAAATGAAAAAGGTAGAGAGATGAAGAAGAGAGAATAAAGTTAGGGAGAGTAAAGTAGGTGTGGAAAAATGTGTTACTTTTACTAAAAGGAGAAATGACTTTATTACTATGAATCGTACTAAAATGACAAAATGACTCTATTACTGTGGAATTGAGGGAGTACTATTTATGAAAAAACTGAACGATATAGTTGGTTACGTTGGTTTTTAGAATGAGCACTCCATACTTTGTCATCAATGCAATTATCTGATTTGAATCCTAATTTGCTCTTTTTTGGTCTGTTCTGACTCTCGCGAATTTAGGGAAACACAAATTTATATCGAACTTATCACGTGCTGCTTTCCGATAACTTTTTTGTTTATTAAAATAGGCCAAGAGCAAAAACGATTGCCACAATTTAAGCATTTTGGGCTTTGATTCTCTCTCTTTCTCCAATGGCTGAAGAAGAACATGGTGGGATCAATGAATCATCCAAATCTCCTTTGTATTCACCTCAAACAGGGGTGTATTCCAGCAAATACCCGTCTATCAACCTGCCTTCTGACCCTCTTCTTGATGTTGTTTCTTTCATTTTCTCACATAAACATAATGGCCAGCATGCACTCGTTGATTCACCATCTGGGCTTTCCGTTCCATACTCAAAGCTCTCATCTTTGGTCAAATCCATGGCTGCCGGTCTTCACCATTTAGGCGTGAAGCAAGGTGATCTAATCTTGATTTTGCTCCCCAATTCTGTTTGCTTCCCTTTAGTTACCTTGGGTGCTATGAGTCTTGGTGCAGTTGTGACCCCCATGAACCCTTTAAGCAATTTGTTAGAGTTAAAACATGTTCTTGATTGTAATCCAACTTTAGCTTTTGCTGCAAATGATAAGGTTGATGAGTTAGTTCATGCCTTAGGTGGATGCCCCGTAGTCGGGGTGCCCGAAGCTCTAGACTTGAACTCTCTGTCTAGTGATGATTCTGTTTTTCATAAGCTGATTTCTAGTGATCCTGCAATGGCACCAAGGCCTAGAATTAAGCAGCAGGACACTGCTGCGATTTTGTACTCGTCGGGCACTACTGGTAGGTCTAAAGGTGTTATGTTGAGTCATGGGAACTTCATAGCCATGATTGAGCTCTTTGTGAGATTTGAAGCTACTCTTTATGACTATCCCAGTTCAGAGAATGTCTACTTGGCTGCTATCCCAATGTTTCATGTGTATGGACTGTCGTTATTCGTTTTGGGATTGTTGTCGTTGGGGAGTACTATTGTTGCTATGAAAAGATTTAATGCTGATGAAATGGAGAGAGCTGTTGTGAGATATGGTGTCACTCACCTTCATTGTGTTCCACCTATACTGGTAGAGTTGACAAAGAGAGCTAGGAGAGGTGGTGGTAGTAGTTTTCAGAGATTGAAGCAGGTTTGTTGTGGGGCTGCTCCTGCGGCCGAGAAGAGCATAACTGATATGATTGAGACACTCCCCCATGTCGATTTCATTCAGGTAGTTCCTTCGATAGCCTTGTCTTTCTTAGTTTACTAAAGTTGTTTGTGCAAAATTAGTACTAATAATAATGAATTTTTGTCCAGGGTTATGGCCTGACCGAATCAGCTGCTTTGGCAACTCGCGGATACAATACCGTTGGAGCTCATAAATATACGTCTGCAGGACTTCTGTCGCCTAATGTTGAAGCTAAAGTGGTAGACTGGGTCACAGGTGCTCACTTGCCTCCAGGATCCGCTGGCGAGCTTTGGTTGCGCTCACCTGGAAACATGAAAGGTAATCGTTGTCTCTTTTTTGGCATTATTGTTATAAACTCAAAGACGTCTCATAGATATCAATGTTCGATCCAGGGTACTTGAATAACATCGATGCAACCATGCTTGCACTTGACAAAGATGGTTGGTTACATACTGGGGACATCGTTTATTTTGATCAAGACGGATACTTGTTTGTGATTGACCGCTTGAAAGAGGTCATCAAGTACAAAGGCTTCCAGGTTTGCCTCCATTTATGCAACTCGAGTCACCATTAACTTTGATATAGAGTTACTGTAATGTCCATTCTGTTATATTCAGATTGCTCCAGCTGATTTAGAGTCAGTTCTGATGTCACACCCGGAAATACTTGATGCGGCCGTTACAGGGTAAGTTCAAGCTGTTGAATAACACTGAGTCTCTAAGTGATGAACCTGCCTAATAGGGTGTTTTCCCTACTGATTTTATGTTTGAATTTGATGATATTATCTGTATTGGGATGCTAATCTCATTCGGGTCAGAATAAATTCATTTATGTTGAGAATCACGCGCATTTTGGTAATTTTATGTTATGCTCTGAAACAAACCTCACAAAGCCAGATGATTTAAATGGATCTCACATAGATTAGTGTGGTTCAGTGAAGTTCTTTTTTTGCTATTTCGCAACGCCTAGCCATCAAATTCTCAGACATGTACAAGCTGAAAGTGCAATAGTTATCTCAACTGCTCTAAGACATAGTAGCCCCTTAATTTCTGCTAGTAACATTCTGAGTCTTTGTACGAAACAGGGGCCGGGATGAAGAGGCGGGAGAGATCCCTGTGGCATTTGTTGTCCCCAAAGAAAGGAGTTTTCTCACTGAAGCAGCTGTGATGAACTACGTAGCGAAGCAGGTCACCATTCTTGCTGCTTTGATCACATTTACTGATAATGTTATACTAGCTTTTGTTGTTTTTGACAGTTTAGCAAATTTTGATGCAGGTTGCACCATATAAGAAAGTGAGAAAGGTCTACTTTCGGTCATCTATACCGCGATCACCAGCCGGAAAAATACTCCGGAGGGAGCTCAAGAACTTGTTAGTTTCGAAGCTTTAGGTCTATATACATGAAGCAGAAGATGATAATGGAATGTTTATTCATGTGCTGATTGAGATCAGCCTCACATTTCATCAATAAAATATGTGGACTCACATTGTAGTTAAATCAACAATTGATATTTTATTGATCTAGAAAATTCTAAACTCTAATCCTCTAAATTTAGTGAGCAAATGTGTATCTTAAGCAATTCATGTGTCCTAATTACATCTTATTACATGGCATGACATAATAAAAACTAAAATAAAATTAAAATAAAAGTTCAAATCTGAAAAATCGTCCATTATTCCAGGAATGAAAGTGTACATAGAACTACATGGTGATAAAAATGTTCAAGTGTAATGAAAGATAAACTGACGACTTCTGTTTTTTCTGTTTTAATTAAAATTATATTATGGTATCCATAGCCTAAGTTCACTTATTAGGAATTGATTTCAGTCGAATATGTACACCACAATGACTAAATTCATGTCTCGAATAGCGGTAGGATCACCAAATACTATTCATACGGGCTACAACATTTCCTACTACTCCACTATTGAATAGACATTTGGCTCCTATTTAGTAATAAATAAATCATTTCTCAACACAACCTATCTCCTCTGTCTTCACCCTCCCTAATTCTTCCTTAATAGTATACGTTTCAATAAATACAAATATAAACTTCTTTCCTCTACATTCTCTCCTATTTTCTCTCTCTACTTTTGTTAAGTCTTTTACCAGTAACAAAAATATCAAATAAAATCTGAAACTTTTCTCAGTAAAACTGAAAACTTTTTATTTGTTATATTATCTTATAATACTACTATTTCATTTAGCAATGGAATTAATCTAGAGCATGGTAACAATTTTCATCACATTTATTCTAAATTTATGACAATTTTTTTGTTTGAGCAAAATTTTTTAACTTGTATGTACTATATCATCACATTTATTCTAAATTTATGACAATAATTTTTTTAGTTGAGTACTATAAATTTATAACGTTATGGAACTAAGTTTTATTATTAAAGTAAACTATTTTTATAATTAGTTATACCAATTAAATATTCAATTTTTATTTTTATATCTATTTATCATATATGCCCTCTATTTTTATATAATAATGACTATATAATTACGTAGATTAAGAAAAAAATAGGGAGAGAAGGTAGAGAAAAGATATGAAAGATTTTATATTTATTGGATATTTTTTGATTGGTTATTTATTTAGATTAAAAAAAATAGAGAGAGAAAATAGGAAAGAGAATGTGGAGGAAAGAGGTTTTTCAATGATATTTATTGAATGAAACGTAATTAAGAAAGTTGGTAGAGGAGAGAGGTTGTGTTGAGAAATGATTTATTTATTGTCAAATAAGAGTCACGTGTCTATTTAGTGGTGGGGTAGTAGGAAATGTCATAGGAATAGTGTGAGGCGATCCTACCGCCTTAATAGTAGTAACTAATTTAAATTGATTAGTAAATGATGCATTCAACTAGGCATGGGGAAACGGTTCTTGGTTAACCGAGAACCGAAAGACTAAGGTTAATGTTCGGTTTCGGTTATTAAGTTTAAGCTAATCTCGGTTCCGGTTCTAATCGAGAACCGAAAGGTTAGAACCGAATAACTGTTATTTTCTAAATATTTTATTTTTATATATTTATTTTAGTATTATTATCATTGTTTTAGAAAAGTAAAAATTAGTTTGATGAATGATGTTGGTTTATTGGTTTTGGACTTAGTTTTGTAAACTTTGTAGGAATTTTAGTTTTTTATGAAGGAATGAAATCATGGTTTTTGTCCTTTTGATTTCACGACTTATTACTTAACTTATTATATTGCACTTGAATTCGGTTCCTTCGTTGAAACCGAAGATCGAACCAATCGGTTCCTTGAAGAACCGAACCGGCCGATTCTGGATTTAGGAAAAAATTGGAATCGATTCGGTCTAAACCGAACCGACCGAATTCCCACCCTAAATTCAACCGTTTTTGCGCGGCAATTAGACTCAAATAGGAAACTTTTCTCCTCTCTTCTCTTCTTGTCAAGAAAAAACAAAGAAAAATCTTCAAATCACTGAAATTGTCCTTCTGAATTTGGGGGTTTCTCCTATGGCGAATCATGAAGGGATCCATCTGGATTTGAAGGCTTCTCCTGTGATGAATTACACAGGGGGGGTTGCGGCTGATGATCTCCCTGATGAAATGATTCATCGCATTCAATCTTTCATGGATGCCCGCCCTGCCGCCCAAACCACGGTGTTATTCAAATCCTGGCGCCTCGCATGGCTCACGCGCCCCGACCTCGATTTTCGAGACCAGGATTTCCCATATCCGTGGATCCAGTTCCAGGCATTCGCACGCAACACTTTGCAGAGGTACGAAAATCGCAATCGAAGGATCAACTCTTTCCGTCTAGGGATGGAGACTGTTGTAGATCATCATCTAGCTACAGAATTGATTGTGAGAGCGATCAGATTGGGGGCTACTAATCTCACGCTTCGAATTCCAAGAACCGCTGGTCACATAATGTATTTTTTACCAAATGAGGTTCTTGATTCCGAAACCCTAGCTGGATTATCTGCTCATGATTGCCAAATTATTCTCCAATTTGGGCGGAAAGAAGTAAGTTGGTCCAATCTTAAAACCCTTAATTTGTCCCACTCGTTTATATATGGTGATTTATTCCATGATTTGATTTCGAAATGCACATCTCTTGAGAAAATAGCGTTGGATAGAAACGTAAGCTTTCCAACGTTGTTTAGAGGACCGAGACGACTTAGCCCACCTTGTGAGAGTAAACTCAAACTGCATAAGCTCAAGTCATTGCAATTGATTGGTTTGGGTAGAAGAGACTACATATATAGGCATGAGTTGTGGCCTAAATTTCCTTGCCTGAAAGAATTGGAGATTCGGGATGTTGACTCTAATAACTATGACTGGACAGGCTTAAGAATCTGCAGCCCATCACTCGAGCTCATAACCATCTACACGTATCACAATAAGATTAGGAATGGGACGTTTGATGTTCCAAATATTCGAAAATTTAAGTTGGTGGGAAATTATTTGCCGCAGCTGGATGAGTTCAAGACGAGTAGTAGTAACAGGGAATGGAAGTCAGATATACATGTACAGTGTTATACGTTTACTGCTTCATGGTTCTCTTCGTTGAGCGAACTCTTGATAATGTTGAGCCCATCCCGAATATCTCTCTCTGTACATATGGATTCTAAATATTTTCCCCGAAAGAGTGTATATAGTGGAGATGGTGGTTTACCTACACCCAGAGTAGAGAATTTGTCAATAACGGGTTTTTATGAACTATGCTTCTCTTGGTTCTCTGCTTTCCTAGAGGCTTTGCTCCAGAGCTGTTGTCCCAACTGCATAGGAGTTGATACACGCCTTACAGGGAATGCGAATCTTGAAGCTCTGTTTCAACGGCTGGGATATCGTCCATATGAAACAGATGATTTAAGTGGTGATCAGCAATACCTCATTAGGTTCCAACGGGTATAGGTACCAAGCTTCTTATGTTCAACATCCTTTTGCTTTATGATGAGTTGGTTTTTTAGTAATAGGTTGATACACATTCATTACTTTATTTTGTCAAAGTGTATCTGTTTTAAGTACTTGAATTTGTGTAGTTTTTCATCCCTCATCAATTTGCTGAACTTTTCAAGAATGCTAAATGGGAACTATGCATATGGTTATTTGCAGGTGTGGAGATATGGAGAAAGGAGTTTGTGCACTACAAGACATGGACTAAGGGAATTATGTGTTGTGTATATGCCAACTGCAAAAATGTGACTGTACAGTATCAAGATATCATCATATTAAGTCACACTTACATATAGAAAAGGGATTTCTATTTTTCACATATGTTTCCGTATTGTGTCCCAATGATGAAATGGTAATTATTTCGCTCCTAAATTTGTTGTCTATAAATAATTTCACTCCAACTTCTACCACTCTCCGCATTCTAATGTTAGTTGGTACAAATAAAGTTATATTAATTTCATCCTATAAGAAATGATTTCACTGAAATTGTCATAAACTTCATTACAACATCTATATATTGAAAAAATAAAGTTATATTCAATTGATAATTTTTGGTTAAGATACTAAAATAATTCTTGCCAATGTATGTGATTCAGACTTGCCCTAATTGCTACTTATGTGGGTATTAGCCTATTAGGGGATGATATGATTAAAAAATTTAAAATAAAACGCGAAAGTATAAGTTTAAAATGGAAAATTCGTCTAATTATTGTCCGATTATATCATGTTCTTAGAGTGAATGTATAATAGAACTACATGCTGATAAAACGCTCAGGTCTAATAATGAGATAAACATACGATATAAGTATTTTTTAGAGTAAATGAAAATTGATAAGATAATTTTAGTAAGTACATAATTAAAATTTACAGCATATAAATAGATTCAATAATTCTATTAAAATTAATAAATAACGTTTTGAATAATTAAAACTATCCGTCACTTTTCCTCGATTGCCAAATCAGCTTTTATTACATCCACTCTTCAGTACAAAAGACTCTTCAGTTTCTCCTCTGACTCAGCACGTAAGCAAGCTTTACACCAAAGACACTTAGGAATCGAATTCGCTCAAATCTTTATTCATGAGATATTACAAAGTAAATGACCAAATTCAAGTCTTTATAATATTAAAATTTAAATTGATTAAAAAAATGAAGAATTCAAACCGTTGTTGCTTAAGAAAAAGGCGCGGCAATTAAACACACTCCTCACCTCTCTTCTCTTCTTGTCAAGAAAAAAGAAAGAAAAATCTTCAAATCACTGAAAGTGTCCATCTGAATTTGGGGGTTTCTCCTATGGCGAATCATGAAAGGATCCTTCTGAATTTGGGGGTTTCTCCTGTGAAGAATTACACAGGGGGGGTTGCGGCTGATGATCTCCCTGATGAAATGATTCATCGCATTCAATCTTTCATGGATGCCCGCTGTGCCGCCCGAACCACGGTGTTATTCAAATCCTGGCGCCTCGCATGGCTCACGCGCCCCGATCTCGATTTCCGAGACCAAGATTTCCAATCTCAATTGATCGAGTTCCGGGAATTCGCACTCAACACTTTGCAGAGGTACGAAGATTCCGAGCTAAGGATCTACAGTTTCCGTCTAGATATGGAGACTATTCGAGATCATCAGCTAGCTAAAGAATTGATTATAAAAGCGCTCAAATTGGGGGCTACTAATCTCACGCTTCAAATTCGGAGATGGGATCTTGACTCTTTGTTTAATTTACCAGATGAGGTTCTTGATTCCGAAACCCTAACTGGATTATCTGCTCATGAATGCCTAATTGATCTCCAATATGGGAAGAAGGAGGTAAGTTGGTCCAATCTTAAAACCCTAAGTTTGTCCCATGTGGTTACATATGGTGATTTATTCCTCGACTTGATTTTGAAATGCCCTTCTCTTGAGGAAATTACTTTGGATAGCACCAGAAGCGTGTGGTTTCTTGGTGAACCGAGACGACTTACTCCATCTTGTGATAGTATGATCCAACTGCATAAGCTCAAGTCTTTGCAATTGCATCATTTGGATAGCAGAGACAACATATATAGGCATGATTTGTGGCCTAAATTTCCTTGGCTGAAAGAACTTTTGGTTTGGGGCTACAACTCTGACTATGACTGGAATGGCTTAACAATCTGCAGCCGATCACTCGAGATCATTACCCTACACACGTATGCCAACAAGATTACGAATGGGAAGTTTGATGTTCCTAATATTCGCAAGTTTAAGGTGGTGGGGGATCATTTGCCGCAGCTGGATGAGTTCAAGACAAGTAGTAAAAGGGAATGGGAGTCAGATATACAAATACCATATGATAATAGTATTACTTTGTCATGGTTCTCTTCGTTGAGCAAACTCTTGAGAATATTGAGCCCATCCCGAATCTCTCTCTCTCTGTGTATGGGCTATTCAAGTGTTACACAATTATATTTTTATTTTGGAGATGGCTTACCTATACCTGCAGTAGAGAATTTGACGATATGGGGTTATCCCCTAATGTCCGTTTTCCTAGATACTTTGTTCTTTTGCTGTGACCCCAAAATGGTAATCGTTGATGCACGCTTTATGGGGGAGGTGGATCTGGCAGCTACATTTCAACAGGTGTCGGAAAATCTCTTAGCTCAATCAAGGAATCCTCCTCAGTTCCAAGTTATATAGGTACTAAGCTTATTCTTGCACCCAAATCAAGTAACAGAGCTATTATTAACTTATGTTAGTTAGCACATGATGTTATTATAGCTTTTGTTGTTGTTATTGTCAGCTGTCACAATTTAGCATTGTTTGCTGCAGGTTGGAGCTTTTCTGAAGTGAGAAAGGTCGACTTTCGCTCGTCTATACCACCTGGAAAAAAAATACTCCGGAGAGAGCTCATGAACTTGTTGGTTTTCAAGCTTTAGGTCTATTCATGTGCAGATTAGGATAAGCTTCACATTGCATCAGTAAAATATGTGCATTGGTCTTTTCTTTTTGTCATTACAATGGAGTTGAGATTCCCATCTAATGTCGTTAAATCAACACTTACATATCATACAGTGTTATGAGAGTATATAAAAGCTATTCAACTTTGCAGATTAGAAGGTGTGGCTTGGTTTGAATTTCTGAATATAATTGATTATGCATCTCAGTGTATTTTCATATAATGAGTTGTTTTCGATGGATTGATTCCATGTATTTTACAAATTTGGAATATTCTAATACTTTGCGCACAATATCTATATTCCACAATACCCTTAAACTTTTCCATGTTTATATTTTAACTAAAATACCATAATTATATTTTTATTTTAATCTATATTCTCCTCTCTTGAAAATGTCTCTGTGTATGACCTATTCACATAATGCACAATATAGTGTATATGTAGGAGAATGAAATGGCTTCTTGCATCAACTTAGATAGCTGTTAACTTATGTTAGCATTACTTTCCTTCATTCAAGATCATTTTGCTTTATGATGATTGATTGGTATTTTTAGTCATTGATTGATAGACCTTCATTACTTCTCCATTGTCTCTGTTTTTTAGTGCTAGTTGAATTTCTTATATTTGTATCATTGTATGGTTTTTCATCGCTTATTACTTAAGAATGCGAAATAGGCTGCAGCTGTGGGAGATGTGGAAATGAGATTCTTCAATAATGATAAGGATTTATGCAATGAATGAGCCATTATCGATCCTGAAAAATGAGGCAGTATCAAGATATCATTAGAAAATCCATTTTTCAACAATTATGTAGTACTATTATACATTTCCATACCTCACCCCACATTCTAATGTTAGTCGGTACAGATATTTTGGTACCTTTAAATTTAATAAAATCTTAAACTTCAACGAAGTTCATAATTTTAAGAATAAAGTTATAGTCTTTTAATATTTCTTTGTCGAGGTACTAAAATTTATTTTGGCCCTATATCTGAGTTAATCATTATATATGTGTCATTATTAATGCAATATTTGACTTTGGAAATTAAAAATGACAATTGGTTTGTAATATCACCTAACTTTGGCCAAAATGCTATTTTTTCCACGAACTTAATATTTGGTCAATAAAATAATGAAATCTGTTATACTATATATATGATCAACGATCCCGGCAAAAGGGAATCATGTGTATCCTTATGCGATTCAGACGTGCCCTAAATAATTACTATACCACTTATGTGGATACTATATGGCATGACATGAAAAAACTAAAATAAAATGCAAAATAAAAATTTTAAACTGAAAAATATGACCAAAACCAAATTCACAAAATTTAAAATGAAAATGAGAATTAAACCGTGGTTGATTGAGAAAAAGGCGCCACTCAAATAGAACACTCTTCTCTTATTGTCAACAAAAAAAGGAAGAAAAATCTTCAAATCACTGAAAGTTTTCTATGGCGAATCACGACAGGATCCATCTGAATTTGGGGGTTTCTCCTGTGAAGAATTACACAGGGGGGGTTGCGGCTGATGATATCCCAGATCAAATGATTCATCGCATTCAATCTTTCATGGATTCCCGCCTTGCCGCCCGATCGACGGTGTTATTCAACTCCTGGCGCCGCGCATGGCTCACGCGCCCCGATCTCGATTTCCGAGAACAAGATTTCCAATCTCGATCGATCGAGTTCCGGGAATTCGCAACCAGCACTTTGCAGAGGTACGAAGATCTCCAGCTAAGGATCAACACTTTCCGTCTAGAGATGGAGGCTACTGTAGATTGTCCTCTAGCCACAGAATTCATTGAGAAAGCGATCAGATTGGGGGCTACTAAGCTCACGCTTCGAATTCGGAGATGCACTCGTAACATGTTTAATTTACTAAATGTGGTTCTCGATTCCGAAACCCTAGCTGGATTATCTGCTCATCAATGCCTAATTGATCTCCAATATGGGAAGAAAGATGTAAGTTGGTCCAATCTTAAAACCCTAAGTTTGTCCCAAGTGGTTACACGTGGTGATTTATTCCTCGACTTGATTTTGAAATGCCCTTCACTTGAGAATATAACGTTGGGACGCACCAGAAGCGCGTGGTTAAGAGGTGAACCAAGTCCGAGACCACTTACTCCATCTTGTGATAGTATGATCCAACTGCATAAGCTCAAGTCTTTGCAATTGCATTATTTGGATAGCAGAGACAACATATATAGGCATGATTTATGGCCTAAATTTCCTTGGCTGAAAGAACTTTTGGTTTGGGGCTACAACTCTGACTATGACTGGAATGGCTTAACAATCTGCAGCCGATCACTCGAGATCATTACCCTACACACGTATGCCAACAAGATTACGAATGGGAAGTTTGATGTTCCTAATATTCGCAAGTTTAAGGTGGTAGGGGTTCATTTGCCACAGCTGGATGAGTTCAAGACAAGTAGTAAAAGGGAATGGGAGTCAGATATACATATAAAGTGTGATCAGCTTACTGTTTCATGGTTCTCTTCGTTGAGCAAACTCTTGAGAATGTTGAGCCCATCCCGAATCTCACTCTCTGTGTGGATGGCTTATATAAATGTTGCACAATTATTTTTTCATGTTGGAGATGGCTTACCTATACCTGTAGTAGAGAATTTGAGGATATTGGGCTATCCAATAATATTCTCTGTTTTCCTAAGTGCTTTGTTCTATAGCTGTCGCCCCAACTTGGTAATCGTTGATTCGCGCCTTATGGAGGAAGTGAATCTGGCAACTATTTTACCTGATTCAAAGAATCCTCCTCACTTCCAACTCATATAGGTACCAAGCTTCTTCTTGCACCCAAATCAAGTTAGCACATGATGATATTATAGCTTTTGTTGATATTGTCAGTTGTCACAGTTTAGCATTGTTTGCTACAGGTTGGAGCGTTTCTGAAGTGAGAAAGGTCTAGTTTCGCTCGTCTATACCAGCTGGAAAAATACTCCGGAGAGGAACTTGTTGGTTTTCAATCTTTTAGGTTCATGTTCAGATTGGGATAAAGCTTCACATTTACAAAATATGTGCATTGGTCTTTTCTTTTTGTCATTGCAATGGAGTTGGAGAGTGTTATAAGAGTATATAGACGAAGCTATTCAGCTTTGACACATTAGAAGGTGTGGCTTGGTTTTAATTTTCTGGAAATATTACTATGCATTCCCATTTCCCAGTGTGATTTACTGATTTACATATAATGAGTTGTTTTCGATGAATTAATTACGAAGTATTTTACGAAATTTGAATATTCTACTCCGAATACATTTCATTATTATTGCAATATTTATGATTGTTTCCAAAATTAATTGCTAAATATCACGAATTTAGTTGGATTCCAAATTTTCTTATTACAAACTTATAATTTAATCATAAAAATTATGCACTTTATTGTAATACATGAAATTTCCAACGATTAATGACCACGGTAAAATGGAACAAGGAATAATGGGTAAGCGAATATGATGTGCCCTAGTTGCTACTTATGTGGATTAAAGTGGCACGACATGGTAAAAACTAAAATAAAACTGTAAAATAAATCAAAAACTGAAAATGATTTTTTGGGTCATAATATCTATATTCCACTATACCCTTACATTTTTCACTAAGTTAAAATTTGAGAAAAACATGAACTTTGCCTATTCTAAAAAAACTGATTTATGTGTGAAAACTATATGACGTAACATGACATGACACGACAAAAACTAAAATATATAATAAAAAATGAATTTTTTTTATTATCACCCTCTCTTTTCGTCAAAGGACTAAAAGATAATCATACGGCTTTTAGTTTCTGTTTTTTGTTTTATGTTTTATTTCCGTGTCATGTCATGCCAAGCCACGTAATATCCTAAGTAGTCCGGTCAAAATCGGGTCAAGTAGAAATTGATTTCGATCGCCAAACATGAAAATTTTAAAAATTATTTAAAAATGAAGAATTCGGCCGTTGTTGCATAAGAAAGAAGCGCGGCAATTAAACTCGTTTGAAAAACTCCTCTGCTCTACTCTCCTCGCAAGAAAAAGAAAGAAGAAATCTTCAAATCACTAAAACCATCTGAATTTCGTGGTTTCTCCTATGGCGAATCACGAAACTTTCCATCTGAATTACGACCTCGATTTTCAAGACCAAGATTTCCAATTTCCAGAGGTCCAGTTCTCGGAATTCGCAGTCAAGACTTTGCAGAGGTACGAAGATCGCAATCAAAGGATCAACTCTTTCCGTCTATGGATGCAGACTGTTACTCACCACCCTCTAGCTAGGGTATTGATCTTGAAAGCGATCAAATTGGGGGCTACTGATCTCACTCTTCGAATTCCGAAGATCACTCCTGACGACGTGTTGTGTATTTTACCAAATCAGGTTCTTGTCTCCGAAACCCTTGCTAGATTAAATGCTATTGAATGCCATATTGATTTGGGATTTTGGAAGAAAGAGGTGCGTTGGTCCAATCTTAAATCCCTTAGTTTGTCCCATGTAACCACATCTGGTGATTTCTTTTGCGATTTGATTTCGAAATGCCCTTCTCTTGAGGAAATTACGTTGGATACCACCACAAGCTTGAGGAAACATGGAGAAAAGAGACGACGTCTTCCATCTTGTGATACTATCCAACTGCATAAGCTCAAGTCTTTGCAATTGATTGGTCTGGATAGCAGAGACAACATATACAGGCATGATGTGTGGCCTAAATTTCCTTGGCTTAAAGAATTGGTGATTTGGGATCACAACTCTGACTATAACTGGAAGGGCTTAAGAATCTGCAGCCCATCACTCGAGCTCATAGCCCTATACACGTATGGCAGTAAGATTACGAATGGGAAGTTTGATGTTCCCAATATTAGAAAGTTTAAGGTGGTGGGCGTTCATTTGCCGTGGCTGGATGAGTTCAAGACAAGTAGTACTAACAGGGAATGGGAGTCAGATATACAAGTACAGTCTGATCAGCGTAATGTTTCATGGTTGTGTCACTTGAGCAAACTCTTGAGAATGTTGAGCCCATCCCGAATCTCTTTCTCTCTGTGTATGGCCTATTCAAATGTTGATCAATATACTCTGTGTTTCAAAGATAGTTTACCTGTACCCACAGTAGAGGATTTGAAGATATCAGGTTTTTGTGGACTACGCTTCTCTGCTTTCCTGAAAGTTTTGCTCCAGAACTGTCGCCCCAGCTGCATAAGCGTTGATACGCGCTTTACAGAGGAAGTGAATTTTGAAGCTCTGTTTCAACTGTTGGGCTATCGTCCATATGGAAGATATGATTCAAGTGATGATCAGATATACCTCATTAAGTTCCAACTGATATAGGTACCAACCTTCTTATGTTAGCACTACCTTTCCATCATTCAACATCATTTTGCTTTATGATGAGCTATTTTTTTACTAGTCATTGGTTGGTACAGTTCATCGCTATATTTTGTTTATGTGTATCTGTTTTTTAGTACTTGATTTGTATGGTTTTTCATCCCTCATCAATTTGCTGAACTCTTGAAGAATGCTACATGATTGTTTGCACTTTGCAGGTGTGGGAGAAGTGGAGAAAGGAGTTCATGCACTACAAGTCATGGACCAATGAATGTGTTGTGTATTACCAACTGCGAAAATGAGACAGTCCAATATCAGGATATCATCATACTTACTCAATCATATGATATGTTTCAATATTGTTTCCCAAATATGAATTGGTTATATTTTCGCTCCAAGTCCAACTTTGTTCTCTATGAGTAATTTTTCATACCTTACCCCACATTCTAATTGTTAGTAGATGCAAATATTTCTCTTAGAGAATCAGTAACGGCCTGGAGTTTTATTTTTAGTTTTGCAATGTCATACCATATACTACCACATAAATAGTACTCCTAGTAGTAATTAAAGTATGTCATAATTGTTTAGTCATATAAAAATCGTTATTGTCAAAATTGTCAGGTGTGTCTAAGATACCAATAAAGTTCAGGATTTAACAACGATTATTAACTAAAGGAGTAAGTTATGCACTCACTTGACAATTTTTTGTCTAAGATACTAAAATAATTCTAAGTAATATACGTGAATTGACCAGATTTATTGCTAGATATGAAGCATAAATTTTTAGAAAGGGCAGCGCACATGCTCTTCCACACTCAACGCATGCTCGGACGGCGTAGCTTCGTGCTTATCTATTACAGAAGGCTATGCTACCACATTAAGTCCGTTCCTTAAAAAAGGATCAATATATCGGTTAGCTTTCCTTTTAGACATTTTCGAAGAAGGTTCAGTTACTAATATATTTACTTTTAAAATAGGAAATGTATTTTGATTCAAAGCTCTACGTCTAGAAGATTTGCGAATTCCTCCTGCTTCTATTAAAACTTTCCAAAGCCCGCGTCATAGAATCCAAGTTGATAGAGATAAATTGAACAACTTCGATCGTCCTCTGCTAGGATGTACTGTTAAGCCTAAATTAGGGTTATCTGCTAAAAACGATGGTATCTTTATGGCAACGAGCCTTTAAATTTATATTTATGAGAATAAAAAAAACTCTCCATTTCACTTAAAGTGACCTTCTAAATTTGGAAGTTTCTCCAATGGCTAATAACGGAAGGATCCATCTGAATTTATATGGCATAACACGACAAAAACTGAAAATAGAAAAATAAATGTTAAAGAGTACATATGGAATTATTATACTTTTGAATACGAAATCAAAGATACAAACCCTAATATCTTAGTATTATCTTTACAGCATTTCGAGTAACTCCTCAGCTAGATTTCCGTCTGAAGAAGCAGGGACCGTAGTAGCTGCCGAATCTTCTAATGATACATGGACAACTATGTGGACCGATGGACTTGCTAGTTATGATCGTTACAAAGGGCGATGCTACCACATTGAGCTCGTTCTCGTAAAAAAAGATCAATATATCTGTAACGTACTCTTTAGACATTTTTTAAGAAGATTCTATTACTAACATGTTTACTTCTATTATAGGAAATGTATTTGGATTCAAAGCTCAACGATGCTCTAAGTTTCGAAGATCTGCGAATTTCTGCCGCTTACTATTTTAAAACTTTCCAAGGCCCGCCCCCACGGAATCCAAGTTGAGAGAGATAAATTGAACAGCTATGATTATCTTTTGCTTGGATGTACTACTATTAATTGAAGTTTTCCGCTAAAAACTATGGCATCAGCCTTTAACAGAAACTAAAAGGGAAAGAAAAATCTTCAAATCACTGAAATTGACCACCTATCTGAATCTGGAGGTTTCTCCTATGGCGAATCACGAAAGAATCCATCTGAATTTAGAGGTTTCTCCTGTGGAGAATTACACAGGGGTGGCTGCGGCCGATGATATCCCTGACGATATTATTCATCACATTCAATCTTTCTTGGATGGCCGCCAAGCCGCCCGAACGGCGGTGTTGTTGAAGTCCTGGCACCGCGCATGGTGCACGCGCCCCGACCTCCATTTCCGAGACCAGGATTTCCGATATCCATTGATCGATTTCCCGGATTTCGCAATCAACACTTTGCAGAGGTACGAAGATCTCCAGCTGAAGATCTACACTTTCCGTCTAGAGATGGTGGTTATTGAAGATCATGAGCTAGCTACAGAATTGATTGTGAAAGCTATCAAATTGGGGGCTGCTGAACTCAAACTTCAAATCCGGTCAAGCGGTCAAACGCTGTTTACTTTACCAAATGAGCTTCTTGACTCCGAAACCCTAGCTGTACTATCTGTTCACGGATGCTTAATTGATCTCCAATTTGGGGAGAAACAGGTGAGTTTGTCCAGTCTTAAAACCCTTAATTTGTCGTATGTGATGGCATATGGTGATTTATTCTATGACTTGGTTTCCAAATGCACATCTCTTGAGAAAATTACGTTGGATACCACCACAAGCTATCCAACATTGGATAGCACCAAAATCTTTCCGACCAGGGATACAGCCACCAGACGACTTGTCCCATCTTCATCTTGTGATAGTATGATCAAACTGCATAAGCTCAAGTTTTTGCAATTCAATCGTTTGGATAGCAGAGACAACATATATAGGCATGATTTGTGGCCTAATTTTACTTGGCTGAAAGAACTGGTGATTTGGGCTTTCAACTCTGACTATGACTACTGGAATGGCATAAGTATCTGCAGCCGATCACTCGAGATCATAAGCCTATGCACGTATGGTAATATGATTATGAATGGGAAGTTTGATGTTCCGAATATTCGCAAGTTTAAGGTGGTGGGTGTTCATGTGCCGCAGCTGGTTGAGTTCAAGACAGGTAGTAACAAGGAATGGGAGTCAGATATACAAATAAAGTGTACTCAGTTTACTACTATATGGTTCTCTGCCTTGAGTAACCTCCTGAGGATGTTGAGCCCATCCCGAATCTCTCTCTCTGTCTCTATGGCCTATTTAGATCATGCACGATATACTGTATCTGTTGGAAATGGTTCACCGATACCCATAGTTGAGAATTTGTTGATATCTGGTCATGAGCAACAACACTTCTCTGTTTTCCTAACTTCTTTGTTCCGGAGCTGTCGTCCCAACTGCGTAAGCGTTGACACACGCTTTGTGATTCAATTGGATCTTGAAGCTAAGTTTCAACGCCTGGGCTATCGTTCATATGGAAAACATGATTTAAGTAATCATCAGAAATACCTCGCTAAGTTCCAACGGATATAGGTACCAAGCTTCTTATGTTAGCACTTCCTTTCCATCATTCAACATCATTTTGCTTTATGATGAGTTGTTTTTATAGTCATTGTTTGATAAACCTTCATTGCTATATTTTGTCAAGTGTATCTGTTTTTAGTAATACTTGAATTTGTATTGTTTTACATCCCTCATCAATATGCTTAACTCTTCAAGAATGCTAAATGGGAACTATATATGATTATTTGCAGGCGTGGGAGATGAGGAGAAAGGAGTTCGTGCACTACAAGAATTTGATTTCTGAATCCTCCTTTTTCTTTTCCTTTTTTTTGAGGGAAAATTTCTGAATCCTCCTAAACATCGATTTAGAGATGGAGTGTTTTATGTTCATTGTTGATTTATTTTTCCTGAAAACTAATTTCGTGCTCTACATTTGAGGCCAAACTATTTCATGCTACTAAATTCATAGTATGTGGGCTGATAATAAAGAATTTATACTGAAATTCAAGCAAGTTTCTTTTTTACAATACTTTCATTTTTTTTTCTAGTGGTATTGTCTCTATGTTGCTTTGATTTGCTAATGCAGTGTGGTGGAACAATTATTCGATCTATTTGGTTATGTAATTGAAAATTTCTTATGACATTAGCATTGCTATATGGGTTAAGTGGGTTGAATTTGTGTGAAATATTGTACTACTACTTGGCCAAATCTCCTTATTTGAATCCATCTTGGTGTAGAGGGATTGTGGTGTCTTTGCATTGCAAGGTAACACCAATAATTATTCATAGCCTCGTACAAGACATTCTTGAAAGTGTTTAGGAATGTCAATGCGATTAATTATTGATTATATGAGTACTACGTTTCAGTATTGATTCCCAATTATGAATTAGTGATATTTCCGCTCCAACTTTGTTGTCTATAAATAAATTTTCATACCTCACCCTACATTCTATTTGCATGTTGGTAACGCACTAGGCCAAAGTTCTATTTTTAGTTTTGCCTGGGCATGTCATTCAGAATTGTTTAAACTTAAAGTCATATATATAAGATTTGATTTTGCCGAAATTGTCAATCGCGGATATCTCAAGGCTCAAAGAGTAAATTATTTAGGATTTTACAATGTTTGTTGACTCAAAGAGTAAGTTATTCATTTGATATTTTTTGGTCATGATACTAGTAAAATATTTCTAATCAATGTATATGAGTAGATCTATTTTAACGCTAGATATGAAACATTAATTTTTTGAAGATGCAGAGAGTAGCATTTCTAATCACTATATCACAGTGCTGACCACATGCTCTTCCACACTCGTCGATGAGGACTCGACTCATGCTCAAGTAGCATATCGTCGCGCTTATCTACTAAGCACGCGATGAAGTTTTGAGCAACGGTCGAACATGCTGTTGTTATTGCTCAATGCTCATATAACAAAATTTTAAAATGATTAAATTATTAAAACTTCGACCGTTGTTGCATTGCATGAGGAAGAGGCGCGGAAATTGAACTCGAATGAAAAATCCCCTCCTTCCAAGAAAAAGAAAGAAGAAATCTTCTAATCACCAAAACCTATCTGAATTTCGTAGTTTCTCAGGCGTAACACGAAATTGTCCATCTGAATTCGAGGTTTCTCCTATGGCGAATCACGATATGAATTTCGTGGCTTCTCCGACGGCGATTCACGGCCTCAATTTGCAAGACCAGGATTTCCAATTTCCATGGATCGAGTTCCCTCAATTCGCGATCAAGGCTCTGCAGTGGTTCGAAGATCGCAATCTAAGGATCAACTCTTTCCGGCTATGTATGCAGACTGTTTCCGACTACGCTCTAGCTAGGGAACTAATCATAAGAGCGATCAAATTGGGGGCTACCGATCTCACTATTCAAGTTCGGAGGTGCAGTCCGACTGCGATTCTGTTTGTTTTACCAAATGAGGTACTTGAATCCGAAACCCTAGCTAGATTATCTGCTCATGAATGCCTAATTAATCTCCGATTTAGGAACAAAGTGGTGAGTTTGCCCTATCTCAAATCCCTTAGTTTGTTCCAAGCGATTACATTTGATGGTGATTTATTCTTTGACTTGATTTCAAAATGCCCATCGATTAAGAAAATAAAGTTGGATTGCACTGTGAGCTGGAGGTTGTTTCAAGAACAGAGACAACAACTTTGTGCATCTTGTGAATTGATTGGTTTTGATAATCTCAAGTCTTTGGAATTGCTTGGTTTGGCTAGTAAAGACAGCATATACAGGCATGATTTGTGGCCTAAATTCCCTTGGCTGAAAGAATTGGTGATTTGGGACCACAACTCTGACTATGACTGGAAGGGCTTAAGAATCTGCAGCCCATCACTCGAGCTCATAACCCTATACATGTATGGCAATAGGATCACGAATGGGACGTTCGATGTTCCAAATATCCGAAAGTTTAAGGTGGTGGGCGTTCATTTGCCGCAGCTGGATGAGTTCAAGACAAGTAGTAACAGGGAATGGGAGTCAGATATTCAGATACAGTGTGATCAGCTTACTATATCATGGTTCTCTTACTTGATCAAACTCTTGAGAATGTTGAGCCCATCCCGGATTTCTCTCTCTGTGTCTGTGACCTATTCACAAGTTGATCAGTGCATTGTATATGTTGGAGATGGTTTGCCTATACCTGTAGTTGAAAAATTGAAGATATCTGGCTCCTATCCACCATTCTTCTCTGCTTTCCTAACTGCTTTGCTACGGAGCTGTCGCGCCACCCACGTACGCGTTGATGCAAGGTATATGGGGAAAGAGAATCTGGAAGCTGAGTTTCAAAAGTTGGGCTATCATCGGAGGGGCAGATATGAATTACTATGATTCAAGAAATCGTCGCCAATTCCCCACTTATAGGTACAGAACTTGGAATTTACTTTTCTACGTTCGAGATCATTTCGCGAGTTGAAAAATAAGACTATTGGTTGTGAACGGATGAGGTATTTCTATTAAATATAATTGTATAGCTGTCAATCTCATAAATTTGCTGAAATCTTCAAGAATGCTAAATAGGAAATGTTACTTATGATTTGCAGGTGTGGGATACAAGTCATGGGCCAATGAATGTGGAGGTATTCAAGTGTTGCGTATATACCAACTGAAAATTGCATTCAAATTGGGCCTATATCTGTTGATAGCTCTGTAATTAGTGGGCCCACCTTTGTTGATGCTGAAAAATGAGACAGTATAAAGATAACATCTAACTAGGTCACACTCTTCTTACATAGAGAAAAAGAAAATCTATTTTTCAACAACCATATGATATGACATGCTTCCGTGATGTTTCCCAATGATGAATTGGTATTAATTTCACTCCAGCTTTGTTGTCTAGGCATAATTTCACTCCAACTTTTACTCCACCCCACATTTTAGTGTTAGTCGGTACAAAGTTTTGATATAGTAGTATTTTTTTAGAGGAACACACATGCTTTTAATTTTGATAAAAAAAAGTACTCATTCAAATTTTAAATACACTCTTTATCTTGTTGATTGCTAAATTTAAGGTAAAGTTGGGAATAAAGAAAAAAGAAAAAGAAAAGTTTTGGTAGTGGAGACTAGTGGAAATTTTTTTAGCCTACAATGTGAACTGTGCCCTTTACCACTTTAGCTCACTACTCCACCATAGGTTAAGTTTCTTATTTTAATCTCCAAAGGTGAAGAATTCAAAGACCTCTCTCTCTCTCTCTCACACACACACACACACACACACAAATTGAAAGTAGAATTTTGCTGTCTTGCTATATCCAGCTCCAAATTATGACATGCTAAGTTCCTAGTGTTGTTAAGAAACAAGAGTGATTGGTTTATAGTATTATTATATTATTGTACTAGTAATAATCATGGAATAAACCAAACACAAACAATGAAAATAGTAAAGTGATTATGATTATGCGCCGTTATCGTTATGAACTAAAAGCAATTTGAATAAACCGAAGCCTCTCTCTCTTTATCTCTCTCTCTATTTCTCTCGAAAACATCACAACCAGCTGTGGACGCTACATAGCTATCAAGCTCTCTGACCTCTCTCTCCTCCTCCACTCTTATTACTACTGCCAAACTCCACAGATTCAACCTCCCAAATTTTCTGCTTTCTGCATTCTTCTTCTTCTTCTCTTTGCTTTTTGTAGAGAGGGAATGGCAGAGATCAGTCCGCAGCAGAAGGAGGATGTGGCAGCGGCTACACCAGACGCTCACAATGCGGCCATGAAAATCCAGAGGGGGCAGGATATGTACAAGGCTGGTGGTGAGGAGAAACCCTCCAAAGGTGAAGTTCTCGGTTGGTACATGTACGGACTCTGCTCCTACTTCGTGCACACCGTCCTCATTCCCATTGTCTTCCCGCTTATTATTAGCCAGACGGTGTCGGATCCGCCGCCTCCGCCGCAGGGCTGGGGGAGGAGCTATCAGGATGTCAAGTGCAAGCAAAGCGAAATGCTACTGTCAGTTTTACTCTTCTTCTTTTTTTCTTTTCAAGCTCTGTTACTAAACCCTAGGTTAATTTTTTCTTTTTTCTTTCTCATCAAAACTACTAATCTTCCCCTCTTTTTTGTTGTGCACACGCATGTTTTAGTAGAGGCTGCTGCTACAGCATGCAATTTGTTGATATTGTAGTTTTTTCTTCATTTTGTAGCTGTTTTACAATTTTTTTGAACGTTTATTCTGTTGAAATTTCAAAATACAACATGAATTTGAACAAGGAATACAAAAATCACTTGTGAATTTGAAGAAAAGCAGCCTAATATGGCTGTCTAGCTAACCCGCCACCTTAATTTAGCTGATTAGGTCAATTATGTTTGCCTGATTAGGCTGGATTTTTGGAGTCAAAATTTGTGAAAAATGTTTTCAAGGATTTGAGGGGGTGGGCCGTTAAAGATCTGTTCTTTGCTTCAAATAACATAAATTAGTTGATAGAAGCATACTGCAGAAAGGCATAGATATGAAGTTGTGAAAATGTTTTCTTGAGATCTTATGTTCTTAGCTAGCTTTTGATGTTATAATATCTGGTATTCTAGTGAGACTAAAGCTAATAATCTCTGCTGATGATGGCAGATATGAAGAACTGGTGCACAGGGCAATTAAACTCGGTGGCAAGAATTTGTCCCCGCTGGAGTGGACTTCGATCTCTTGGTTCACAGGATTGATTCTGTCAGCGCCTATACTGGGCATTGTGTCGATCCTCCTTGATTACAGCCACTATCAGCAGGTTATAGCTGGTGCAGCCACCATAATCGGTGCTATCTTCTGCCTCCCAGCGGGCTTTTTCAAGAAATCGTGGATCTTTCCACCGTACATCGCTATCATTGTGGCAGCAAACACCATTGTTGGCGCAGCTCATGCCCGCCACCTTGGCCTGATGATCCGCGGATTCACAGGCTCCATCATACCACGACACCAGTTTGCAAACAGAAGATCCTTCGCCAGCTGGCTGTCTCTTTACTCAACGGCAGCTGGCTGCTTGGGAGCTGCAATCATGTCTTCCTTCACATACCACATGTTCAGCCACAAAGACCACTTCACAGCTTTGTGGGTTGTTTCCATATTCAGTGGCCTCATATGGGGTCTAGGAATGATCCACATTTTCAGCACGGACAGAGCCACAACAACATACAACAATGCACCATCAAATTCTGCTTCTGCAACCCATGTGGTATCCATCTTCAGATATCCACATGCAGCAGGGAGTCTTGCCGGAGTTTTCCTATCATCTTTCATAACAATGTGCATTTTCGGAGCAGCATTGCTTCATGCCATAGGATACAGTTGCTTCGAAACAAAGAACATATTGTTTCTTTGGCTAACATATTTCATGGTTCCTATCATTTCTCTTCCACTGGTGCATCCACTTCAGCAAGCCATGAAACTAGACGCAGAGAAAATGCAGCTTCTTGGCCTCATATTGTCTACTTTGGCATCAGGCTTTGGTTTCTATTATAAAGGAGCCATGTGGACTAAAGGCCATCTTTTTTTCTTTGCAGCCGTACAGGGCTCCGCTACAGGTGCACACCGATCCTTTTTTTGAGTCCCTGCTGTTTTTCACATGTGAAATGCTAAAAAATGATACACTTTGACAGGTTTCCTGCATGCTTTTGGGAGGGTTCTGTGGTTGGATTGTTCTCCTGCAGGTAAAGAAGGTGCATTTTCTGTGTGGTTTTCATGGGCACGAGCACTGGGAGCTTGTGTGGGATTCGCAGTTTCAACTTCCATACCTCGAAATGTAGGCAGATCGTTTGGAGCAGCGTTCTGCGCAGGGATCATAGGGATGGTTATTCTGATATTTGGAAACATCAGCAGCTTCAAAGGAGCGAAAGCAGCCGGGCATGTCATCCAAAGTGGGAGGAATTCCCCTGTGCGTGAATTCGATGAAGATCATTCCAAGAGTTCTGCTTTATCTGAAGCTAAAGGGAGGACTGAAGTTTAAAGGCTGTTCACCCTTTTTCATTTCTTTTTTGTTTGTTTGTTTTTCTTCCTTCTTTTTCTCTTTCTTGATGTACTTAATAAGTTTGGATCTATTTCATATTCTTTTGTAAAAGAGGCATGGCCTGTGTGGGGGCTGTAAAGTTTACTTGTGATGCTTCTATAAATTATCAGGTTTTACTTTTAGGATAACACGCGCATGAGTCAAATTATATGGATGTATTTATGATAGTACAATATATTCATGATACACTCCATATGTCTACACGTAAGAAAATTCCTAAAATGAATCTTGGACTCTTGGTTATAACAATACAGCAGACAACAAGAATTTTCTATGTGAAAACCTTTTAAGAATACAATCAAATAAGCTGCAACCCACTTATATTTCTCTGTTTTTGGCAGTCAAAACTGTCTTGTTGAAGGATGCACACTAGAACCATGAAGGCAAAATCAATTTAAAACAACGCAGTACGCGCTCCATAAAATAAGTAAATGCAAATCCCTCTATCCAGTAAACCGCAAGACTGCAAAATCCCGGACTAAATCTATCAATCAGTTGGAGGAGCCCTAACTAACTGACTTACAAGCATCTATGGAAATCATGAGATGAAGTATGTTCTGATGATGAGAGCAGCCTTCCTAGAAACAATGAGGCTCTCCTGCAGTGCGAACTTTGCTTCAAGCGCAGAAATTTAGCTTCTTCATTACTTTAGCATAAGCAGCAGGAACAATACCAGGTTGTCTGAGTCGTCGTTTTGACTTCTTAGACTGCAATAACAGACAGTAATTTTATTATACTATGTTAAAGAATACTCCACAAATTAATTACTTCATCAGTATGTAGTTGGTTTTGGAGCATTAGTGTCCTTGTCTACGGATAATTCAGTATGAAATATCTCTAGACCACAAAGGGCAGTCTCTTGTTGAGAAAAGAAACATGGAAAAAGTAAAAAAAAAAAAAAAAACAGAAAACTATTCCACCAGTCGGATAATTGCTGCTACTACTTGATAGGCACCAGGATGAAGTAATATATGTGATCCTCATAAGATTGTAAATGGAAAGTTGCAAGAGTATTTTGTACTACACTCCTGTGCCCCTACTGAGTGTTAGTAGGGGCAGTAATATGTGTGATCCTCATATGATGTAAATGGAAACTACTCCACCAGTCGGATAATTGCTGCTACTACTTGATAGGCACCAGGATGAAGTAATATGTGTGATCCTCATATGATGTAAATTGAAAGTTGCAAGAGTATTTTGTACTACACAACTACTGCCCCTACTGAGTGCTAGTTAACTTGGCTCACCATGCATCAATTATTTATAACTAAAAAAGCATACATTTAATCTGACAAAACTTGGAAAGAAACCAATTCTAACGAGACTGCCAGTGCAGATGTGTCATGTATTCCTCAAAGTGAAAGAAAAGTCAGTGACTCTGACTGATTACATGAACACCAGCCACTGCTTTTAGGCTTATTAGGGTTCTCATGTCTTCTGAAACTTTGAGTAGGAAAGTATATGCTATAGTTCAAAACTGGATAGGACCCATATATCAACAGTTTTGTCGATTTCTCAGATCCAAGGTAAAGCCAAGGGAAAAGTATAGTAGAGGGATCAAATTAAATTAATCAAACTTCTTTTTTAGTACATCTATAACTGTGAACAATACCAAAGTCACAACAAGTGTGAGAATCAAAGCATGGTGAGTAAACATTAAATAGGAAGAACAAAGTCCACCAATCATCAAACTGAATCAACACAACAATACAAAGCATTAGATTTGGTTTCAGAGACAGATATTTGGTTAAATTGGGAGAATATAATATAGAGTTTGAAGTGTTATAAGTAACCCCCTCGAGATAATCAATATGAGTTGATCCAAGTGGATAAATAACCACAGGATACTATGGCACAAGCACCAATGAAGTACAGAGCAATAAACCCCAGAATATGAAATGCATACATGAAGTTGCATTAATTCTTAAACATACTAAATTCCTTAACAAATAGTGTGAACATACAACACCCTATGATATCAACTCAACAGAAAGCTTCAACTCTTCCAAAGTTGAGAAAATCTATGACCACAGAGTGATATTTTACCAGGTCAAGGGCTCTATGAAAGCTAGGAAAATGTTTCAAGTAACCTGTTTCACAACATCCGTACCTGTGATATCTACTCTTTGCCTTTCTCTCTTAATTTATTAAATTATCTAAAAGGGGCTTAGTATGCAAACCTTTGAAAATGCATTGTGCCTCTTCCCCTCCTTCCATCGCCTGATCTGTCCATCATTCATTAGCCTAAATCTGCCTTTATAAGACCTAATAATTAAAAACCATCACATAATCAGTGTTTCTTGACCCTGCTCCTGAATATTAATGATAAAACATGCATCTATATAAAGCATTATATACATACGAGTAGCCTTTGATTTTCACTTTTTTGACTTTTGACACTACTGGAGTCATTGGCTTCCTACTCTTCAACTTCCTCTTCCTCTGCTTGGCAGTGATATACCGCACTTGGATCAACTAAAAAATATAATTTCAATATGAGAAATGAGAATAAACAAATTCGTTCAATATATCAGCAGCGAGAAAAAATTGGCGAAAACACAGCAAACTAATACCAAATTAATACGCATAAAAAGTGTCGGAAACTTGTGAAACCTCATCTGATGTCAACCTTAGATTAGAAGTTCATATGGGCTCAGAATTCAATGGAGTTGGAGGAGCTGACATGAGCATATTCCAACACAAAGTAACAACCTTTACAGAAAAATTAATCACATTCTGCCTTCAGCCGATGATGGATATTGCAATTAGCATTAACAAGTAGTACTACTTGATATCGATAAACATCTCCTAAAATTTCAATCAATAACAACCCACGCTAGATTACCGCCTAGTGTTCAAACAAAAACTGCACAAGGTACAATGTAAAAGACAATTCACAATGGGGGAGCAATGTCAAATAAAATTCGCAAAGATATACATATTCTGAGATGGAAATGACCCAACATCAAGCATAAATGCCTGCTTTCAATAACCAGTAACGCATATACAAAAAAAACAATAAAAGAGCGAGACACTTACAGAGTGAGGCGACTGTGAGATAGGAGAGGGAAAGGCGGAGGCGCTGATGTGGGAGGAAAAGTCGGGTGCAATTAGGGAACGAGTGATGATTGGGGGTTTGTGGAATAAATTGGGAGAAGTGTGGATGAGACGAGAAACGGGGGAGGGACGGAGGTGGTGGAGCTGATTAGAGGAAGCAAGGGCTGCCATGGAGCGGAACCTCCAGCACCATCTCTGCATCATCTCTGTGTTCGTCTTCCAATGGGGTGAGTCGAATAGCGAGAGAGAGAGGGTTTTCAATCGCTAGTCAGTACAGAAAATGGAATTAGTGGGGTGTGAAGTATTATTTGTGATACTTTGGGGTGTGATTTGGAGATACTTATGGATATGAAAAAATAAGATTATTTTTTGTGAATCAAGGAAGTAGTATTTTTTTAGGATTAATTGCATAAAATAGCTAAATGAGGATGATTGGACAAATTCTAATTAAGTTTGGATCGTAAATAATTAATTGGTAATTCGTATATTAAAGTGACGATTTGAATATCTAACTAACAAACAAGAAAAGTTGAAATGAAATAAAATAAATTTGGTCATAAAGACAATTGAGTTTTTGTAAATCTAATGATATGTTAATCAAATTTTGTAGGCGCATGACAAAATAGAAATTAATACATATTTTTCTTGGTTTTATAGGTACTTAACAAAACAAATTAGTAGTACTACTAACAAACATGCCTATGCAGGCCCTCCGGAGATTTTGTAAAAAATGAGATCTTATTTTCATTTGAGAAACAAGGTTATTATAATTGAAAAATTAGAATATTTTTTTTAATAAATAAAAAGAAATGAGAGAATTAAAAAGAAAGAAAAATTAAATGAGAATGCACTGGTAATAACCCTAGGCCCACTTTGGCCCAAGTTTGGATTTACTGACTCGGTGAAGCATTGTTTATAAGTGATATTTTTGGGTCGAAAAATATGTTACTCTTTTTAACTTAACTAAGGTTAATTAAAAAACATAATTTTACCCAAACTTGGCATTTACATCACCAATTTAAAATCGGCAAAACTAAAACAACTCCACTTTGTACATGGTGATTTCAGATTTGTATACATCGATTAAATTGGCTTCATATTCTACTTTTGCTCTACAAAGATTAGTTACTGAAATTGGACAAATTGAATTAAAATGACAAAATGGAATATGTTCAAAGTAGTTACTGAAATCGGAAAAAATTGGATTAAAATGACAAAATGGAATACATTCACATGCAAACTTTCCATGCTATATTTCTATATTAATAATAAGATACAGTATCATTTTTTTCAAAAAGAACAAAATATATGGAATTTGAAATAAGTTTAATGTAACTATGTAAGCTTTTAAAGCGAAGACTTAAATGTGTTTTTTATAACATACGACTCAAAAGATAATTAATGTTTATTTATGCTTACAATAAAATACTACGAATAAAATGGATTTGTGAAAGGGCATCACAACCATCAACAAAATTTCAAAGTCACGACTATTTTTATAAAACCTTTTTTCTTAGTTGGGGGTTAAAAGATTGAGGACCGAACCCTTCTATTCTAAAACAAAACTACAAAATTCATTGCGAAGCAATTTTTTTTTGAACGAGTCATGTAATTAATGATATTTTAATCCTATATATGACATCAATAAAAGTTGGAATTTGTGTTTGTGTAACTATCGCACGACCGAAGATGGAAACATATGCCAGCATTTTTTATTGGTCTGATCACAAGAATTCTTATCCATATCTATCGTTTTGTAATATCACATGACCCATTACTAAACATAGTTGAAATTTCAAACTAAACTTTTTTTCTCACCCAATGTCCCAATTCCAGCTGATACAAAAGAGGAAATTAAAGAAGTGATTTTTACCTACCCTCAAAATTAGCAAGAAGACAAAACCTATCCACAGTTGTCTACTCATTTCTGTTACTTTAAACCCCATTTATTGTATTAGCAGAATTTAAGGTAAAAAAAACTCTAATCAGTAATTATGCTGTGGGCATGTCGTGATTTAGGAAGGGATAAAGTAGTAATTATGTCGCATATATAACAAGCGGTTGCTGTTTCAGAGAGAGAAACATGAGTAGTATATAAAGATGTAAAATGTAGATGTAGATGTAGATGTAGATGTAGAGAGAGAGTGAGAGATAGTACAAAGGAGGAATGTGGGTGGGAGTGTATCTGAGAGAAAGAGAAAAGACAGTATAAAGAAAAGGAGGCTTCTTTACCTCCAAGAAAAACCCTACCTTGTGGAGCCATTAGGACTGAATCTAATTTGTTTCCTTTTCCTTTTTCTAATGAGAATTATGATCCAGATCTATTAGGAGTAATCTATTCTATTAGTTTTTGTGGGTTGGTAATTTGACGGGCTAGGCAGTGAGGTTTATCTGATAGGTTTCGAGAAATGATGAATTTTGGATAGTGAAAGGTTATTTTGCAAGAAAGTTTGAATCTTTGATTCTGGGGTATTTAAATTTTCAATATTTATTTGTTTCTACTTTTTTGGTATGTACAAGTATGGTAAATGTGGAAGTATGAATGTTTAGGCACACAACGCGATTTGAATTGTGTTATCTTTTCAAAATTAATATCGCTATGGTGTTCTAGAATTGAACGTTGTGTATCTGAGACGAAAGGAGTGTGTAGTTTATCTGGGAGTTGGTGACGTAGCCGAGGTGCTTGTTTTTTGACTATATATGTGATTTAACCACCATTGGAGATTTGCGCTGGAGTTGTTGGGCGTGCCCGGGAGTGTCACGATGTCCTCGTTGAGTCGAGAACTGGTGTTCTTGATACTGCAGTTCTTGGACGAAGAGAAGTTCAAGGAGACTGTGCATAAGTGAGTTTTTTAATGGGGTTAAAGCTATGATTTAAGCACTGTTGGTTTTATCTGGCTAATGGTTGATTGTGTGCAATTCATAGAACTATCAAATTAGGGAAAGTAAAACATTTCTCTTTGTTGATAATATTCAGTATAAATCAGCAATTTGTGTGATGGAAAAGGTTGTAATCATTTTAGGCTTTTTAGCATTTATGGTACACAGCAACTTCCTTTTGGAGCAGTGTACTGTTAATCTAAGCTGGACAAGTAAATGCATGTCTTTATTAAGGGGAAATGTAAATGGCTGCTGCCCTGAAGTATGTTACAGTATTTATGTGAGTAGTCAGTTGGATTTCATGTTAATATAATTTCTAGTAAGTCTTGGCTCTTTATTGTTTTAGGCTGGAACAAGAATCTGGTTTCTTCTTCAATATGAAGTATTTCGAGGATCAGGTTCAAGCAGGTGAATGGGATGAAGTCGAACGCTACTTAAGTGGATTTACAAAGGTTGAGGATAACCGATATTCAATGAAAATTTTCTTTGAGATTAGAAAGCAAAAATATCTTGAAGCTCTTGATAGGTACATCTTCTTCAGAATTATGATGCAATGCTTTATTATTTTGTGCATTTCATTAATGATCCTTTTGCAACTTGTCTCTAAATTTCCAGAGACGACAGACCAAAAGCAGTTGAGATCCTCGTGAAGGATCTTAAGGTGTTTGCCTCTTTTAACGAAGATCTTTTCAAAGAGATAACCCAGCTTTTGACTCTTGACAATTTTAGGTAAGTTGAGTTTTATGCATATAGTTCTCAACCTCATGGAAGAAATTTTTTATTTGTTTTATACAGTAATTTAAATATTTTGTGTAATGTGTAATGAAGGTTTACATGTTTCTAGGCAGAATGAACAACTCTCCAAATATGGGGACACAAAGTCTGCGCGGAGCATTATGCTAGTTGAACTTAAAAAGCTTATAGAGGCAAATCCATTGTTCCGTGACAAGCTCACATTGCCTGCATTTAAGGCTTCAAGATTAAGAACTCTTATAAATCAAAGGTATGGACTAGCTTTCAAATGTAGATTGTTTATCTACATTTCATCTGGATAGATGAGTTATGTTGTGTTGCTTCTTGCACTCTTGGGTTTGATTATTATGTTAGTTTCTTTAAAAATCTTGGTACCGATCATGCCAAATTGATCTGCCATTTTCAGTCTTAACTGGCAGCATCAGCTTTGTAAGAATCCACGCCCCAATCCAGATATCAAAACACTGTTTACTGATCATTCTTGTGCTTCAAGCAATGGCACACGAGGGCCACCTCCTAATAATGCTCCTCTTGCCGGACCGGTCCCCAAACCTGGTGGTGGTGTCTTTCATCCTCTTGGGGGTCATGGTGTAAGTAGAATGGTTTCTGTTAATGTTATATTAAGAATTTAGTTGCACATTCATTGCATTCTAACTTTTTATTTATTTTATTTATTTTTATTTTGTAGCTTTTCCAGCCAGTTGTCTCTCCTCCTCCAAACGCTATTGCTGGTTGGATGTCAAGTCCCAACCCTTCGATGCCTCATGGAGCTGTCGCTGCAGCTTCACCTGGTCTCATTCAGGCATCTAGTTCTGGTCAGTAGTTAAAAATTTATATATAACACGGTTAGAGCTGGATACTTATTAAGAATGATGTCATAATGAGATAAGGTCTCCCTTATGATTCTCAGCTGCATTTCTGAAACATCCAAGAACTCCTCCTGGTGGTCCTGGTATGGAATACCAGACTGCTGACTCAGAGCATTTGTTGAAACGTCTTCGAGCTGGACAACCTGATGAGGTGTTGGAAAATATAACTGCTGTTCAATTAATTTGTCTCGCTATATTTTTCTGTGGCCAACTTTGCATCTTACTCTCCCCTTTATGCATACTAGAATTCTTGATTGAACCATCTTCATATTGTGACACACTGTTGATTTTACTAGGTTTCGTTTTCTGGTTCTACTCATCTGCCTAATATCTGTTCACCAGATGACCTTCCCAAAACAGTTGTGCGTAGTCTCAGTCAGGGGTCAAATGTGATGAGCATGGACTTCCATCCACTACAACAGACAGTTCTTTTAGGTTAGCCATTGTTGATCGGTCTTTTGCGTTGCTCTCCTCAATCCTCGATTCTATCCTCATTAAAGATCTTTACCTATTATATTGCTAAATTCTTCCATGATGACATGAAGTGCTGGTTGTATAATAGCGAATTTTCTATTGCTCAAGTATATAACTGAATGCAATCTTCATTGCAGTTGGAACAAATGTTGGTGATATTAGCATATGGGAAGTTGGTTCCCGTGAACGGTTAGCTCTTAAAACATTTAAGGTTTGGGACATATCAGCTTGTTCAATGCCATTCCAAGTGAGTTCTATTGCTTATATAATGTGCTTAGGTGGCACAATTGCAAGTTGTCCTTAATTTTTAAAGCTCATTTTTTCCTGACTTCTTAAAGACTAATTCCACTTGACTTATTCAGACAACCTTGGTTAAAGATGCCACCATATCTGTCAATAGATGTGCGTGGGGCCCAGATGGATCTATACTTGGTACAGAAAATTGTCATGTCAATAGGGCACAATTATTTTTGTAAATTTTTTAAAATCTACCACTGCAGTTGCTGATTTATCTCGTTAATTTTTTTTGTTTTTAAGGTGTTGCCTTCTCCAAGCATATTGTTCAGATATATACATATAGTCCCGCTGGAGAATTAAGACAGCATTTAGAAGTGAGCATTTTTCAAAGCAAAACCCAATTTCAGATTATCTTTTATGTAGTATCAAGTATTACTAATGACTTATTCGATCTTGTAGATTGATGCTCATGTAGGCGGTGTTAACGATATCGCCTTTGCTCATCCAAATAAGCAGCTTTGCATTGTTACATGTGGAGATGACAAGACAATTAAGGTATATAAATTTGACTTTCGTAAAGTCTTGCAACAGGATGCTTGGTGTTTTACTTGGTAAGTTGTGTCACAGGTATGGGATGCAGTTGCTGGCCGTAAACAATATACATTTGAAGGTCATGAAGCTCCCGTTTATTCTGTTTGTCCACATTATAAAGAGAATATTCAGGTATATGATTACATTTGACTTCCTTTTATGTTCCTGTCAAATCTCCACATTATAGGAATAGTTAACTTTTGTTGTACTATTGTTGGTATTTGGTGTCTGTTGATAGTTAGTTGATACTCCATATAATAGTACAACAAATACTCTATTGGTATTTAACTTATTGGTATTTGTTGAATCCTACAAATACTCTATTGGTATTTGGTGTCTGTTGATAGTTGATACTCCATATAATAGTACAACAAAAGTTAACTATTCCTATTTTTCTGCAGTTTATATTCTCTACAGCCATTGATGGAAAAATAAAGGCATGGCTATATGATTCCTTGGGATCAAGAGTAGATTATGATGCCCCTGGACTTTGGTGCACAACAATGGCATACAGTGCTGATGGAACAAGGTGGTTATTCCCTTACCGATCTTTCCTTTTCTAGACATCCTGGTGCACCTTAAGTCCAGCACTATTATCATAGTTATCTATCCTTTGTTTCCCTTTTTATTGGTGACACCGTGACAGTCAGTAGATTTGCAACTTTTCTTTCTGACAATCTGAAATTGAGATAGAGTCAGTATGGTAGATACATTGTATACATCTCTTTCTTTTATGAGGTTTGGGGAAATTAGGTAGGGAAGGGCTCACTGTTCTGCAAAATATCTTGTGGATGGAGAGCTCCAATGTCTGTGGACTATGCCTATAAATAACATACCCTATAAATTGCAGTTTTCTCAAGGAATACCTAATTTGAATAATAAACTTGACTCAGTAAATTCAACAAAGAGATTTGGTTGGAGACTAAATGGAGTATATCTTAAGTTTGATTTCAACTGCAACTTAGTATTGTTTAAGTTTGGAACCCAAAATTTATTAGATTTCCAAGTTTTTTGGTGATAAGGAAGACTTCGGTGGGTTTTTTATGAGGTTGAGCAATTTTTATTAGTTTATAGTATTAGATGCAATGCATTGTAGAATGTTGACAGAGACACCCAATTTAAATAAACATCTTTTTGTTGAGATTTATGTCTCAGTTTCTGCACTTAGACTTCCCACAGGAAATTCCCGTTTTGTTCCTTTATTTTGTCACTTTTTTGAGGGGTAATTGCAACGTATCCTATGAGCATTCTTTTCCTGAAAGTTTGCCGCTTCAGGTTGAAAATAGATATTATTGGTTAATTATTTATTTGAATATTCCTTCCAGGCTCTTCTCATGTGGAACTAGCAAAGAAGGTGAATCTCACCTAGTTGAGTGGAATGAAAGTGAAGGCGCGATCAAGAGAACATACTCTGGTTTTCGGAAACGTTCTTTAGGAGTTGTGCAATTTGACACTACAAGGAATCATTTCTTAGCTGCTGGTGACGAGTTTCAGATAAAGTTCTGGGATATGGATAACACTAACATGCTTACTTATACGGACGGTGATGGCGGACTTCCTGTTAGTATTTATGATAGTCCTGTACAGCTTTGAGTTATTGTGTGGTACATTAAACGATCATAAACTTTTCCTTTGATGCTTTGCTTTAGGCCAGCCCTAGATTAAGATTTAACAAGGAAGGCTCGTTGCTTGCTGTTACGACGAGTGACAATGGAATTAAGATATTGGCCAATTTTGATGGGCAGCGCATGTTGAGAATGCTGGAAACCAGAGCATTTGATGGTTCTCGTGGTCATTCTGAAGCAGTAAATACCAAAGTAAAAAATTATTTTTCTCTGTCTATCTAGTGTTTTATCCATTTTCTTTCTTATATGTGATTTCAATTTCTCCTATGCTACTTTATATCTACAGCCTGCAATTACTGGTGCATTAGGACCCATTGCTAATGTTTCCTCCTCTGCATCCCATGTCGTTGAAAGAACTGATCGAATTCCACAGTCTATGTCACTTGGCAATCTGGTAATGTTCAATTCATTGTTTATTTACTTTCCTATTCAGTAGGTGCATTTTACAATCTTGATCATGGACTTATTTGTTCATTTCATTTGCATGAAACAGGCCACTGTTGATAGCAGCAGGGCTGCAGATGTAAAACCAAGGATTGATACTACTGAAAAAAACAAAAGCTGGAAATTCTCAGATATCACTGATTCATCTCAATTCAAGACTCTGAAGTTGCCTGACTCTCTCCCACCTAGCAAAGTATGATGTTCTGAAAATTTGTTTTAAGTCTAATAATATTTCTTTGATCTCAAGAATCTGGAAAATTATTATTGAATGGGAAAGATATTAATTGTCTTCTTTATCCATTTTGGGCCATGTTTGATGTAATGTTTTATTTTGTAATGCATGTTAATATACTTTTCTTGAAAACTGCTTCTGATTGTCGATGAATATGATGACACACTCTTTGCCCGTGTTCCTTTGCTTCCTATCGTCCTTTAATTCTTGTTGACATTAACAAGCGTAATATTGTAGATTGTGAGCCTCCTATACACAAATTCTGGTTTAGCTGTACTTGCATTGGCTTCAAACGCTGTCCATAAGCTTTGGAAGTGGCAGCGCAATGACCGGAATCCCACTGGAAAGGTCTAATTTTATTTCCAGTTTCATCATGAATCAATGCCAATTACGTTCATCTTTAATCTGGATTCTTTGATATGTATTTCCAGTCTTCTGCGACCAGTGTGCCACAGTTGTGGCAGCCTAGTAATGGGGCTCTCATGTCTAATGATGTAAATGAAGCCAAGCCAGCTGACGATTCTGTTGCGTGCATTGCCTTATCCAAAAATGATTCCTATGTTATGTCTGCTTCAGGGGGAAAGGTCTCATTGTTCAACATGATGACTTTTAAGGTATATAAGCATATTATAAGGTGCATTGGACCGTTTTCATCGATTAACCAAAACTATTCATGATTTTAGATAGTTTGATTATTTTGCTATTCGAGTTACTAATATTGTTCGATTTCTTTTTTCAGGTCATGACAACTTTCATGCCACCACCTCCTGCAGCAACTTACCTGGCTTTTCATCCTCAGGACAACAATATAATTGCTATTGGAATGGAAGACTCAACAATTCAAATTTACAATGTTAGGGTCGATGAGGTAAACTCTCTCTCTGACCTTTGATGAAGAGATTTTTTTAATAAAATAGAGCTAACCGCTTATTACATTCATAATAGCAATCAACTGGGGAAAATTGTATTACCGAACCTTATACTGTCAAAAAGTGTTGTTTATCAAGTTATTCCAATTTCCAAGTCAATCTTTTGGGCATCTCTACAATGAGGTTCACTTTTACTACCCTTTATCAAGACCTTTCTGGCAATGGAATGGCTAAATGTTAACCTTTTATGAGTTTTTAGGAATTTTTGTTTTCTGATTAGCAAAATATTTTATGGGTCTGAAGAAATGTTATACTCCTACTTACTACTATAATCGATAGGTTACATGGTAAAGTCAACCTAGTCTCAAGAACTTGTTTATGCAAACAAATAGTCTTTTTGAAGGCCTAAAAAATTACAATTTGGAAAAATAGTCTCTTTTGTTTTAGTACTAGGTGGATGAATGACAGTATAATGTTATGTAACTTATGTCATGATTCTTATGAGTAATCATGTTTTGCATTAGGGATCGTCACTTGCCTAACTACTAATGCTTGCTGTTTCTGATTAATTTGTTAGTGTTATTGGTTTACCCATCTCTTTGTGCGATACTCAATAGGTTAAAACCAAGCTCAAGGGTCACCAGAAACGGATCTCAGGGCTTGCATTTTCACAAAGTTTGAACATATTGGTATCATCAGGAGCTGATGCACAGGCACGTATTCACTGGATAGAGCTATCTTTACCTATTTTAGCATGTTTCTAGATAAACCCTTGATTTCGGTTATACTATCTAAGACAATATGCCCTTATATACTGAATGCAGCTGTGTGTTTGGATTATTGATGGATGGGAGAAGAAGAAATCACGGCCTATCCAACCCCCTCCGGGCCAACAAACTCCCCTGGTTGGAGAAACCAAAGTTCAGTTCCATAACAACCAATCTCATCTGCTGGTTGTTCATGAAAGCCAAATAGCAGTTTATGATGCTCAACTTGAATGCTTACGTGCGGTGAGTTTCTTGCTCATTATCAGTATAACTATGTTATACGTATCATATTAGCGACAAAAATAACTCTCACCTGAAAGAAACTAAGCTATAGTCATTATAATTCTTGCAGTGGTATCCGAGAGATTCACTCTCGGCCCCCATTTCAAGTGGTATCTACTCATGTGATGGTCTGTTGATATTTGCTGGATTTTGTGATGGTGCTGTTGGAATCTTTGATGCCGAGAGCCTAAGCCTCCGATGCAGGATAGCGCCATCTGCTTACATATCTTCCCCGGCTTCCAGGTACTCAACTTGATGAGACTAATGATATTCTAGAATATAGCTCGGGTCGGTTTTGACTCTGGTAAAACATGATGCTGATAGGCAAGGGAAACATAATCAGAATATTTGACTGTTTAAACATGTGTTGTTGTGCAGCACCTTCCCCGTGGTTATTGCTGCGCATCCGTCGGATGGCAACCAATTTGGCCTAGGCATGAGTGACGGCGCAGTTCATGTGATGGAGCCCTCGGATGGCGACGCGAAATGGGGCAGTGGATCGGCAGCGTCTCAGGAGAACGGCATCGCGTCGAGCAGTCAGCCATCGGAAACACCATCGAGGTGACATTTTGAAGAAATACGAGAGACAAAAGCAACACGGATAGTTTAGCCTAATGTAAAGTCATGAGAAGTGAGGGATCATTTTGTACATCGTTGTTCAACCACATCACAAGCTTACCCTGCCATTGTCGCATTTCATGCTCCATGATTTTTACTTGTTTCATGCTTCCTAATTTTAAAAACAAATGATAGATCCTAATCTTTACATAACTCTCTCTCCCCTACTACCCCCTCTGTTACATATGTATATCCCTAGCGCAAACTACAGATCTTGATGTGTAAAAATGTAGCCGTCATCATCCTTGGCTGACTCCGATCTTCCACCACGATGAAGTTCAGGAGGAGATATCATCCGGATCTCATGCTGTCCTCTATGATGACGGGCATCTGAAACTGTCGGAGCATATGTATAAATCCCTAGAGAAGTAGAGATGAACCGGAAACTCCATGATCGCTTCTGCCTTCTGCTCCTTTGAGTTTCATTAGACATGAAACATTTGATTTGCGGCATGAGATTTTATGTAGTGTTGTTATGTGACTTAATGAAGAGATAATAAAGACAGAGAGATAAAAAGGTAGAGATAATGCTGTTTTCATTTGAGTAAATATTTCATTTCTAATTGAACAATTTAAAAAGAAAAACGTTTCAATTTTAATGAGATACACCAAATAGTCTCTAAATTGTTATTCAACAAAACAAAGGTCTTGTGTTAAGTTTTAATGGGAAGAGTTTTCTATTTAAAGAACAACAAAAAGAATAATGAAAATTTGAAAATTATCTAATTTAATTGTAAATAAATCAAAATTTCTTTTCAGACAAAATTACTACACCTAATTTAATATGGCAGCTCACTCCTCTTCAGTCTTCAGTTTGCACCTACTTCTCCTCCATTCTAGTTTCCATCTTCTCACTCTCTCTTCTTCCTCACACTCGGCAACCGAAGCTGCATTTATGCTGTAGACTCAGAAGATATAAGGTATCTCTGCCGGTTTTGTTTAAATTCTATGATCTATTCTGAATTCTGTTCAGTAATTGCTGATTTCTTTTGTTAACAAATGAGATATAGAGATAAATTATCTCCCAAGATGGAGAGAGATATTTTCAATCTATGATCTGAATTCTGCTCTTCTCTCCGCGTTCAAAATACGCCCTTGGTCTTATTGAAAATGGATAGATTGGTAATGCATTGTAATACAGTTTTGCTCATTAAACCAACAAATGTTGTCCGTTTATCAGTGATCATTTCTTGAATTACGTGAAAAATCGTATTTTGCGGTTATTTCTATATTGATAGGATCAAGCGGATGGTGGTGAATTCAACGCGTATAATGTTGGCCAAGAGTTTTACCCTGAAATTTAAATAGGGCGAACTTGCACTATATATATTACTCATGTTTGCTCTCACAAACTGTTCGATGAATGTCCTCAACGAACTCTATTTCTGATTAGCTCTTGGAACCACGATCAACTAGTCATCTCCTGTTTGCCTGAAATTGTTATGTCATTATGGAACTGAACTGCTCATTTATTTGAGATTTGGATTACGTGTTGTTTCTATCGTGTGTAGTGTTCGTGTCTCGATAATGTGATTGTAAGAGGTTCTTCAATCTCATTCATGTAAATTTTGACTGTTAATTTCAGAATAAATATACATGATGCATCACTTCATGTCCAAGGCTTCGAGGAGGATATTGTATTCGGTTGGAGCTCTATATGGAAATGCCCCATGTTCTTCCATGGCCACAAAACATTATTTTAGTGTAGTACCAACTCTGCAAAGGAATTTTGAGAGTATGCAACCAACACCCAGAAATTTCTGGAACTGGGGATCACAGGAGTTCTGCAGGAGATTGAGCTTTGCGACTGGGTTTGCACCCTTGAAGAAAAAGCCTTTGGAGACAATCCTTGATGTTGAAAGGGCTAAGACTAAATCAGCTGAAGAACTCGCTGACATTTGGGATGATGTATGTTTCTAAAAATCAAATTCAATTTTGTCCTGACCCCTTTCTCAAGCTTTGCTTTCTCTGTGCATCTCTACTTCATATAAGAAAGCGTAAAATAATTGACAATTGCTACAAATTCTGATTATGACTTCCCGTGGTATATCTCAAACACTGTACTGTGACTGCATCTCTGCTATTTTTCTTACCGCGTATGGGTGCAGTTTGAAATTTGTTTGAATATTTATTTTTATAATTCATGGTTCAGGATTATGGTGGCTGCTTGCTATGTTAATACACAATACCTCTGTTATAGCCAAAGGTTGAATCATTCATGTTTTAGAGATGTGGAAGCATGTCCTGATTTTGAATAATTTTAAATCTCAAGAGTCTTTTAGGATATTATTTACCCATGTAATAATGGTACTTCGAGCATTTCATTTTTCAGTCTTGATGACATAATATCATAATATTCATGTTGTGTTCACTTACTGACACGTGCTCACTTATAAATTGTCAAAGTGAAATCTAGTAGTTTTCCTGATAATCTTTTCTTGCATAGAAATTACATGCCTTTCTGCTCATAATCTGGTGGTGTTAATTGCTGGTTTTGCTTTGCAGTTTCATTTGGGTAGGGGTCATATTGGTATATCAATGAAAGCAAAATTGTACCATCTGTTGGAACAAAGAGCTTCAGATTGGTAGTAGTCTACCTTGTTTTTGTTTTTCTTATATGTCTTTGTCAAAAGATTAATGATCTTGTCGCTTTCTTTGCAGCCGATATTTTGTGATTCCAGTGTGGAAAGGAAGTGGGTACACCACAATGTTTGTGCAAGGTTAAGAGATTACTTCTTTGTGTTTTGTGCCATTATGTTAAGGGCGGCCTAAATTGTTAAAAATTAAAGTAAAATGACTCCAACTTCTTTAATGGTCTGTATGACAAATCACAGTATGCAGATTTTACTGAACCCCGCGTTGAGTTGGTGTGTCTGTAGGACAAGAGTTGAGCTTAGCTTAATGCCACACATAGTTTTAGATGTTCATAATATCCGTATTGTGATTCCTTGTGCATCGAATTTGTTTGTCTTACAGTTGAGATGCCACACATGCTTTTCACTGGTCTTGAAGATTATAAAGCAAGAGGAACCCAAGCTGCTCCATACATGACAGCGTCGTATTACAGAGAATTTGCAGAAAGCAAGGACTTAGTGCTTGTTCGTGGCGACATTGTCTTCACTAGCAAGCTGAGTGATGAAGAAGCAAAGTGGCTCATGGAGGCTGCACATTCGTTCTACCTGAATGATGTCAGGTATAAACTGGTCGAGCGTTTCAACAAACAAACTCGCGAATTCGAGTTCAAGGATGTTTTGCAAGCCTTAGAGATGCCGATACTGTAGTCCAAGAGAAAAAAACCAAGCATTTTTGTTAGCTATGAGGACAGGAGGGGCAATGCCAATATTGAAAGACCAAATACTGTCTTGTTCCTATGTTTCCAATATTTATATCTTTGTTTTTATTTGTAATTTAGAGGTCAGGATTTAGACCAAAAAATTAAAATTGATGAGTTAATTGTCTTATTAATGAGCAACAACAATGACTGCTTCTTGGCTGCTGTTGTTTTTATGGATGTTCTAAAATGTTCCATACCATGTATGGAGCAGCTAATAACGTTAATGCGTAATTTGTTACAATACGCATGGTGCCTATAAAAACAAATTTATTGAGCTGAATTTAACACATAATAAATGAATGTACAAAAATTATTATTACTAGTTTATTTTTTTATTATTATTTTCTCTGTCTCAGAAAAATAAACTCATTCCATGTTGGTATGTCCCCTAAAAATAGTCCACTTCAGTTTTTGCCAACTTCTTTCGGAGTGGGCTATTCTCCAATAAATTTGTCTCTTGATTTTTCTTCTATTTTATTAATTATACATTAAAATTTGTGTTATTCCAAATATTTTTATATTTATTTTTATTGGACGAGGAAGTATCATTTTGTTGTTTGGGAGAAGACTCCAAATGGTGAATTGCATAAAATCTTGTTTGGGAGAAGACTCCAAATGGTGCATTACATAAAATTTGAATACAAGGGAATTTGATAAGCTATGACAATTGACAGGCAATGAACACCCAATGGCTGTCTTCAATTTGAAAGGAATATTCGTTTTCTCAGATCTGCCGGCGGATATTCCGCGCGGCCTTACACGTGTCAATGGTTCCACACTCTCATCGACTTGAAACAACAAGGAGACTTCCTACTCCGCGTCACACCAGATCAAGATTCTTCATTTTTATATTACTATATTCGGCAATCATGTTTTTTCAGATTCCTCGCCGAAGTTATCTCCCCATCTCCTTTTTCTTTAGTGCCCAACAAAACCCACGTAACATAAGTCCAAAAATTCGTGAATCATGATATTTTGTGTGCCTATATATATGTCTATACTCTATACACATGAATGCATGTTTGTATTTTATTGCACAAACATGAATAGTTGAAAGTTGAAAATCACGGGCTTGGTCTGTTGTTGGGCAGTCTTAATTTAAGGAAGGCTGATCTCATCTTTCTTCGTCTCTTCCTCGTACTATAACTTATGTAGTGTAACATATGTAAACACAAATATATCTGCATACTCCCTCCGTCCCATAGAAATAGGCACTATTTCCTTTTCCATTGGCGATGGATAGAATGTATACCGGCAGAGGCGTGCTTCTGACGAGAGACCCAAAGCCGCGGCTGAGGTGGACTGCTGATTTGCATGATCGTTTTGTCGATGCTGTCACCAAGCTTGGTGGCCCTGATAGTGAGTACTCCATTCTCACTTCTACTTGTCTACAGTCTCTGTGTGTGTGTGAAATTTCTTGATTTTTTTTAGAATTTCATTTCTTGAGTCTTTTTGCTGATCAAGTATGTATGTTGGAGTTCCATAAATGAAGGATATTTGGCAATCTAGTTGATTAAGAATTTCATGAAATTTAATGGATCACTCCACCTTTCTCTAATTTGGCATACTACTACTTTTGTGTTGTGGTTGGGAAGGCATAAAGACGATCTAGAGCCAATTTAAAGCAATATACAAATACAGTAACTTGTTTGTTTAATGAAAGTGGATGCTGTTTTCAGAAGCTACTCCAAAATCAGTTCTGAGGGTGATGGGTCTCAAGGGACTCACATTGTATCACTTAAAGAGCCATTTACAGGTAAATTAGTCACTCGTTAAACGAACTTCCTTGTCATTTTAATCGATTCATCTTGGGTGCAGAAGTATAGGCTTGGACAGCAGCATTCCAAACAACATAACACAGACAACTTTGGTGAGTTTCCTTATGCTAGTAGCCTAGTTTCATGACTATCTATCATAGGAGATCTGATCTTCAATTTTGAGAACATCAACTTCAATTTGTATGATCATTCACACAGTTGTGTAACACTTGCCATTTTGCTTCATGTAGTTCTAATTAGTTGGCTTTCTGCTTTACTTTTTTGTAGAAAATCCCGTCATTGCAAGTACAAGCACTAATTCATTGAGCATGAACAGTGAACAAGGGTAGGTGTTGCACAACCTCAATCCATACCTTTAGACGATTCCTCTGATTGAAAGTAAGAAATTCAAATATTATATACAGAGAAATCCCCCATGTTGAAGCAGTTAGGTGCCAGATTGAGGTGCAGAAAACACTAGAAGAACAGCTTGAGGTAAACTTGTTCAAGAAACGTAACAACTCAGCTCTATCTCTAGCTTAGGCATTCATTTTGATGTAGACGAATTCATATTCCTACAAACAGGTGCAGAAGAGATTGCAGATGAGAATAGAAGCACAAGGGAAGTACTTGCAAGCCATACTAGAAAGAGCTCAGCGGAGCCTTTCTGCTAACACGAATCACTCTGATAGCCTAGAATCAACAAAACCTCAGCTAACGGACTTCAACTTGGCCCTATCAAGCTTCATGCACACGGTGAATGGAGACAGTGGGAACGGAGATATCATCAAGGATACAAAAGACGTAAAGATCAAGCTTGAAGGGCCTTCCATTCAGTTTGATCTCAACTCCAGAAGTGGCTACGACTTCATTGGCATCACTGGATAAGGATGGGAAGCATTTTGCTACTATACACTAGGCTAATATTGTACTCCATAATTTTGCATGACAAATATATGATTTCGGACGGGAAGTTGATTTTATGAAGGATATTTTTCATACAAACAACTTTGTTGATGATGTCAATTTTGAGGATGATGCAAATTTTAATACTAAATTAGTAAAGTAAGAAAAACATAGAGAAAAGTAGTTGAAATAATGTTGGTGGATAATAGGACCTATATAATTAATCGTGTAATGTGTGGGTGACGATTGACGAAGTTTCTAAAAATAGAAGTGGATTAATTTGAAGGGCTGTGGACAAAATTAGAAAAAAGAGAATACTTTGTTCAGGATGGAATGAGTACAGTACCATACAGTGAGGAACAATATCACCAAATCTAAAGGCTTAACTCAAATCCCAAGTCCAGAACAGCATAAATTTACAAATAATATGAGGATGCTAAAATGCTGAAGTAAAATCAAGACAATTTCACTGCATTGAACTCAATTGTCAGGAAAAAATAATTTCTACATGGTGAGAATTAGTGATATTGAATATTGAATGACTATAGTAGTAGTAGTATATGTACTTGAATAGTAGTAATATCGTTTATGTTTCCAAGTTTTCACTTTTCAGAGAATCTGAAGGATCAGTCTCCAGCACCGGTACAATAGCTGATGATAATTCTATATGAGAGACTCTCACGGCACCTATCAGCCGCTCCGGCAACTCATCTGTACTGTTGGCCTGACCATTACACACAATCTCATCATCGGTATGATAATAACCATTTCGTCATACAGAATTTAGTACTACTACAAATTAGATTAGTTATTAACATTTTCAATCCTAAATAATCATATAATCCTAATGCATAACCAAATTGCCAATCACAAGGCCCGGGACTCCATTTCTGTCCCCATTTCTAAGTTTCTTCCTCACAGATTATCTGAGCAATTGTAAGTTGGATTAATACCTGTATAAGAAAAGCCATGTCAACCACAAGTGTCGTAATAACGCCAACCACAAGGCCCAGGACTCCATTTGCCACAGTGGAGGAACCAATATCAATATCAACCTACACAAAAGTTTTAAAAAAATTATAACCAAAGAAGTGGTGAAATCAGTCAATAAAGGTAAACGAGCAACGTTGCTCTAGTATGTTATAGTATATGCTAAGGCCACTAAGAATCATCCTACATTATCCAATATTACTTGTCTTGATTTCAAATAGGTGGATAACCAAAGGCCACTGATTCTTTTGGTTTCAAGTGGTCAAACGCAGGATGTTTATGCCACCTAAATCCTAATGATTGTTGGGTGTGATTTATACATCTCTTTCTTCTCAATGCATCAAAATGTACAGTGAATAGATTTCTAATTTTACAATATCCTACCTCCTAGCACTAATCATCTTACCCACCAAATTATAAAATCCTCAAGGTAAACAAGCTCTAAAAGTACAGAAAATAGCCTTACTTCCAAGTACTTCGGACCGCGGATATAGTTGCAATCAACTGCTTTCCCTAGTAAACAAGGAGTGCTGCCGACACTCTGGCGTACAATCCAAGAACCCTGCATGGATATAAGAACAAGATTTTTAATATCTGCAATCAGTACAAAGCCTGGCATCATAAATTATTCAGTAGGTTACTAATGGTCATAGCATCAAAGGCATTAACGAGTCAAAGAAGTATTAGCTCCATAACATCAAACATAGTTGGTTTCAAACAGGTTTTTTAGCAATAGGCACTAGTAGCTCCTCATCTGAGGGACTGGGATTCCCTTGCAAATGAACAGAAGAACGCTACCTTAGGTACTGAAGGAATAAGCTTCAGTCTGCTATTGCGGAACTCATCATCTCCATCAACAAACCTCTGCACAAGAGATCCCGGTACTAGTTCCTTGGCCACAAAATAAAATACCATGCTATAATGTGTCGATCCAGGTACCTAGGAGAGAATAAACATTAACTGTTCAAACAACCATACAAAATTAATAGGATGATACTGAACAACATAATCAACTCACTTGAAGATTAAACACAATAGAGAAAAGTCCTTTATCTGAAGCAACCTAAAACAAAAGGAAACAGTATTAGTTATATATCAAGAGAAAGAATGAACAAACTAAAAAATAATCAAATAGGCAAACCAATTCCTTACAAAAGGTTTGCATTATCAGAAACGAATTCAGATCTACTGAAAAGATAAATCCACCAATGAAACTCACCTTAGCTGCACAACCTGGGCGTCTAGCTACATGATCCATTCTTTTTTTATCTTTAAACCAATCTACAGCAACTAGATCCATAAGATGTTTTCCTGCAGGAATCTTCACAAAAAAGGTTGCAGAAATTCCATAAGACTATTTGTTAAGCAAATTTAGGCAGCCTAGACTGCAAGCAGAATGCATCTAAATTACAACAAACAAGAAAGTTTTACTTTTGATTTGTCATAACAGAACCGCTTGCTACGAACTCTGAAGTTGTTTCCATTAGACAATGTCCAACAGTTACGAGCCTTGTCATGATCATCACGTCGAAGGTTACCGGAGAATATGGACAAATCTATTTGGTCTGTGGACTCTTCTTCATATCCTAAAGTTTATCAAAGTAAAACAAAAAACATTTCAAGTGAATCGCAGTGCAGCATTAGCATGATTACATATCACTAAGATAATCATTACCAGTTCTTTTGTCTTCAATCTCAAAGGCAGACGGCATAGCCTGCAGATGTTACAGAAACCCAAATTTTAGTATATACCATAACTAGTATAATACAGAAACATAAGTCTTTTCAGGAACCTCTTGATCAGCCTGAAGATCTTCATCATCATCAGAGTATTCATCCAGTAAAACAGAATTTCTGTTTGCTGCATGTATTTGATCAAGTGAAGGACTGCGATGATGAGCAGAAGATGACTGTAGTTTCTTACTTCTCTTTGAAGAGCTGGATACTGATGTCATATTAACCATAACAGGAATGCGAGGAGCCACGGGTCTGTCATCAGTTTGAGAGTAATATTCTCGCAACCCTACAACAGAAGCAAAACAAAATATCATATCTACAGAGAGCACACCAAATTTACACAACAGAAAACGAGAATAAAGAATTATTGCTCAACTGAACATAGAAGCACCAATTTGAACTTAATTTGGCTACATGAGCATTACAGAATTATTTGAGAAGCCGTGTAGAAATAAATTTGAAAGTGCAAAGGATAAAATCCACTGCATCTCAAGAATCTAAATCATATAAAAAGAGATCTCACCAGCAACACTATTTAACATTTGAAGGAGACAATGCTGCTGAAATGATGATACATAACCCACTCCCCAGCCTTTTAGATCAATTTGCATAAGATGCTGGACCTGTGTCCTGGGCCTCCCATTACGGGGTTTCAGAGGTGAAATATTGTACCCTCCACCTGCAATTGGTTCAGGTGAATCTTTCAGCATGGCGATAACATAAAATAAAGATTGATGAAAGATTCAATTACACTAGATAATATGGCTTGAGAATGGTCGAAGAAACAATTGTGTATATAGTAATAAAGCTAATCTGAATTTACTTTCAACATGAGCTCGCACAAATCCAGGTTGAGGACCACAATTCTCATGCTCCCTAGAACGGAATAGCACAACTGCAAAGTAACATAGATTAAACCAGAGAGATTTGCACTAAAAAAGATTATAAGCACATAAAAGAGGTGAGACACTAAAACTTTTACCATAGCTCCCATCATCATTCCGACGCCAATAGCGTACATAGCAGAGGTCACGAGGCCACACAAACCTGTAATGAATTACAATACTTTATAACGACTGTTGATGGTGTAGCATGCAGAAGCATTTAGTAATATATGCACAAGTTTTTTTGGGATGGCATATGAGTTATTACACCTTTAAATAGGGAACAGACCATTGAACTATACAAACCACAGAATCCACCATGAAAAGGGCCGAAAAGACATAATTTTGTTTTTTTGGGATAAATTTGGCTTGTTGACAAATAAAAGAGAAATTGAGAGATCAACCAAATCTACTAAGGAAACAATAAGGACACAAAAGCAAGGTTTAATCTCCAATACTGATCTCAAAAACCTAAAGCAAATGAATTTTTTTAGATCTAAAGCAATGATAATAGTTAAACCATTTGATATATGAATGTTAAAAGTAATGGGTGGTGAAACATAGAAACAGAAAAAAAAAATGAAAGAGGTATTAGAAAAATGAAAATGGCTGAGATAGTAGTATCATTAAGAAGGACAGTCAATTGCAGCAATGCTCAGGATACAGCGCTGAAGAAAATGTAAATACTAACACTTTTTAGAAGAAGATATGATAAGGGCACATTACAGTGGGAACCAGTCTAACTGAAGCCTGTGGTAAAGTATAGCTGTATGTCCATCTACTTCTTCCACTAAGCTACCATACTGGAAACTGCAATCCCACCTACATGCATAATACACTTTCGTTAAAGTCAAAGAACAAAGATTATTAGTTCTGATCTACAGATACTGAAAATGTAAATTGTCAATTGAGACATGATGCATTACTCCTTTGTATATCAGCATAAAGAATATGACCATCTCTACATACTGCCCACAGTTTTTAGAAAACGCAACCTAAAAAGGATACACAAATTGACTTAACCCAATAAAAAGTTATGAGCAAGTCATGAATTTTCACTATTGCAACCTCCTTGAAGATCATGGAGTACATGATAGTACTTAGGCAAAAATCAACAATCCTTGACAAACCTGTAAATTTTTCTTCTATTAAGCATTACATATCACAGACTGCTTCCAACATGCAACAGAAGCACAAACATAAAAGTTCTCAAAACTGAATTGTAAAGTGACCTACTCGCATCGTGTCGTATCCATGCCCATTATTAGTTCAAATATTTCTTCACAGGTTGCTTCCACCACCCCAACAGCTTTCATTGCTCTACTGCAGCTCTTTGGCTACATAAATAAACTTTGTAAGGAACAAAAACTTTTTGAAAAATCCATGTCAAGCCCATACAAAACAACTTCAAAAGTATGTTGGCAGTGCAACACAGAGAAAACATTCTTACAAGAATATCCACTTCATCAAGCTCCTCGAAAATCCGAAGACCTAAAAGTTCACATGAAAAAGAAAATACAGTATTAGAAGTTAGAAACTTTCCCATATGGAAAATAACTAATCAAGATAATATTATTCCACAAATTATCCTATGACTAACTACTAAAATGTTTTAGGAGTCAACAGCCCATTTATCAAATTCAACTTAAGTTAAGAAATCAACACACCGTTTTGGCACTGGAGAAGGCGCCAATGCTTTCTGGAAAATGCTTGGTTGTTTGAATTTTGATTAACCAAATCAGAATCAAATTCCTTTGTCCAGTCATAAACAGACTCCGGGGGGCCTGCTACGTGAAAAACCATTAGTTAAGTTTCAGTAATATTACAATAATTCTATGGAATCAAGTGGACATGTTAAAGAAGGAAGACCATTTCCTATCGTTGTTCTACGTAACAAACTTCGATGAGAACCATCTTCATCTTCTGCAGCACTATACCTAGAAGAAAAATTATCAAACAAGTTTAGAAGGGGAAAAAGCATCAGAACGGTATAGAAATAAGTCAATAACTGCTGCAGAAGCCCTCCAATATTCATTGTATACGAAATAAACATATGACAGGATCAGAAACCATCCATCACCTACTGAATAAGCCTCATGCTTAGCAAAAACCAAAGGAAGATTTTACTAAATCTAGAAAAGCAATTATTGAAAGTGGAGTATAGTAGAAATACATTCATCTTTTGCAGATAATACTTACTGACTATCATGCTCTGATGATGAAGCATTCCTCCCATTATCTACACCCGATTTATATTCGAAAGAAATGTATTTGTTACCATTAGTAGCTTGAGATTCTTGATGCTGCATGTCGAGAACAATATGTCAGCTTTTTCGCACTAAAACACGCAGGTGATGTATGGTGTCTTTTAAGAAAAGTCACTTCCAACAGTTATATAATAGGAGTAGCAAATTATGGAAGAGTCAACAAGATAGGAGAAACCTGATCAATAACAGATTCAATTTTCTCTTTCCAAATGAGTGCCTCCTGAATGTTGAAAGCTGCCATCTGGAGCCAGGATTATCAATATAAAAGGGTGAATTCCAAAAGAAGGAAGATGAAAATGTTAATTGCTGGAAATAGCACCACATTTACCTAGATTCACAATTTCATACGACCTAAGCATCGCAGTTATAACCACTAAAGATTTTTTTCCAATTACAACATCCCCAAATTTTATTTACAAAACCTACATTGTTTTTGAAACAAGATGTCGTGTTAAGAGTACATGTTGGATAAATTGTGTTGATAAAAAGCTGGGAAGCTGTATGTGGAACCACGGAAGCAAGTTCAACAGAATTTAGACGGCTCAAAACAACACAACTATATTAATCTGTGCATACCAATGCTGACTTCGTTCACTTCTTGTGTTCTTAAACAACTTAGCAAATCTTCCCCTATGAGCATTGCTCGAAAGTCAATAAACCAGAAGCATCATGGTCATTCTTTAAAAACATGTGTTTGCACAAGAAAATTATGTCATGACTATTCATCAACAAAGTCCTGTTAATTGAAATTCTTGTTGCTCAGAATGTCTCATATTCTTGTTTAACTAAAAATTATATTCTGAAGGACTTATCAGGGTGTGCGAATAATAACTCCAGTCAAGTATATTCAAGCAAAGGCTTTTCACATGTATGGAAAACAATATTATGATAGGATCCCTAATGACTCACAGGCAACATAATAATAATGTTGACGAAATATAACAACTGCAAATATCCCCAGATGCAAAAGTAACGCACCGTAATTCGATTATATTTCTCTTTCTTGTTGTAAATAGACAGAACGTACACCATCTGCCAAACATTAGAGCATGTTATAAGTAGGCACCTGAAGAAAGTACTTCTGAACATAGTGTGCGCATGTGCCAAAAGGAAAAAAACCCTCTAAAGGCCAAGATAGATGGAGAACAGGAACAAAGGCAGCATTCAACCATCAAGTAACGAAAAAGATCAGAAACCATAAACCTAGCTAGTAAATAATTATGCCTGATGCTGGTGGACTCAGCTTGACCTACTAACAATGGACTACTATGGCATACTAGCTGAATATGCTGCATACTCTATTATTTTAAAAAGTAAATTGTATTTGTGATCCAAAACCAGCATAATGAATATAACTAAATTCACACTCTCAGAGCACAGTGGAATCACCAAGGGACATGATCTACCCAGGACCAGGCCTTAGTACCAAAATAGAATACCCTGTCAAGAACATCTTGATCCCTGATCTAATGATCAAATTAATTTACAATTACACATTTTCTCCATTGAAGTACCAATGCATCTTCATCTTATAGAATGAATTCCTCCCACAACAATATTTCAGCATGTAAGGACACAAATTTTCCGTCGTAAGAACAACAAACTGAACCACAATGTTGTTAATGCTCACAATAACTGAAACAAGGATATGTTGAACAAAATCATCCAAGAACAACTCTATTTTTGGGACGTCTTAGAGAGTGAATAGTAATTATTTTTTCCATTGTGAAACCAAATCATGAGATCATACAAGGTAATAATCTAATATTCAGCAAGGATATAAAGAAGATAAAAATGTAGATTTAAGCTCACATGTCCATTATGAGTCTTCAGTCCTCGGTCCTCCACCCTACAGTTGCCATCTATAAGAAGCGTCTTGGTAGGCACCTTAGCGCATAAGAAGGACAAGCAATACAAAAATAACTTCAGTATTATTGTAATCAATAGAAATGGCAAATAGTTTCCCTCTATAATAGAAAAAATTGGTTAGCTCCACTCTGTATCAACTAGGCAGTAGGATTTCCTTTAGAATTCGAACTGCAGCTATCTTAAATGAACTATTAACATACGCTCTTGCTGGTGGAGGAAGAGGAAAACCATATCACCATGAATATTAGATAGGAGAGGCAAATACTTATTAGAAAATAAATTTACCACATTGTCTTGGGGCTTCTTCTTGTAATACGCCAACAACCTAGACTCAAGCACAAAATATCGCATGTGAATAAATGATCTTCCAATCTTCCGACGCCCATATCTCACCATCCATCCTTCATAAACCACCTTCGGGTTTGACATCTCTGGAAGTTGCAAAATTTTCAGCAAACTTCCGGTGTGCCTTCTTAATCTTTGTATACTCTTCACAGTTCCAGCAGCAAATACAAACAATTCTGGAAGCTCAGAGCTACTCTTCACTTCTCGAAAGCTAATCAAGCCTATGCTGCTCCAATCGGATCAGTTACCGTTGATAAAATGGAAAGGTCCCGATCTTGGAAAACCGAATAAATTCTGATTCAGACGAAGAAGAAAAAACTAATCGCCATCTCACGAAATCAACTTCTCAAGTCTAGAACAGTTATACCTGAAAGCTAAATTACCACATCCAAACATAAAATTGACCGCAATTCCTGTCAAAAACCGCACCAACTGATCACCGATCGCCTCCAACACCAGCGATCTGCTTCTGCCAAGTCAAAAAAACACCAACAGCTCACAATTAGAGCTAGGAAAATGCCAAACCAGGCAGGCAGCTTCCGCGTGCAGGTGTAAGACTCTCCACGCCCATACATACATTCAAGCACGTCATTTACGAGAAAAATACCAACACATACAAAAATAAATATAAAATAAAACCAGAGAGAAAAATTCGAGCAATACATTAGTGGCGCCCGTGCCAAAATCTTCACAATTCAGCAGCAATTAACACAGGCAAATCCGCAATTAAGTGGTGGCGTGAATAAACGAGTGCGTGTATTTATGTGTGTGAGAGAGAAACACACGTATACATCGTAAATCCAGAGAGAGAGAAAAATTAGGGGAGTTAATTTTACAGCTAGTGATCTGAATATTTTTGAGTCGCAGTAGAAAAACGCCGGCAAGTTCAGGGGAGTTTGAAAAGCAGAGGAATTTAGGAAAATAGAATATACTACTCCGCTATTTTTTGGGGGTTTTTCTTTTTTGACTTTCATTTTGGGATTACCAAATTAAATTTGTTTTTAAATGAATTGAAAGTGGACTGTGAGTTGAGAATGCAGTTCTGTTTGTCTTTATGCATAGGGATTATTTTTTGTCTTATGAATGAGCTACAAAATGAAGATACTGTAATTAACATCCTATTAATTACGCGATACCATTGTCAACAGGCTGCAATATTGGGATGACACGTTTTTAATAAAAGTTACATAAATATTTAGTTAGTAAAAATAAATTAAAGAAGTTGGATTATATGTCGGTTCACAGACGAGATCAAATCATCAAATGTAAAAATTGAAGGATGTGATTATGTCATTTTACATGTCATTTATTTTATCTTTCTCTATTTCTTTTATTTCACGATTTATTTATTCTTATTTAATTTAAAAATGAAATTTACAATCCTAAAATTACATTTGTGAGTATCGAAAATTACATAGCTGAAATCCTAAAAAAATATTATCCCTTCGTCGTCGCCCGAATTGTTATCGATTCATACTTAAAATAATATATTTTGGATGAGAAAAAAGAGAGTTTTTTTAGGGTGAAAAAAAATATGGATTAGAGTACTTATTGACAAGTTTGGGAAGAATTCAGGATTAAAATATTGTTAATAAATTCATGATAACAGATATATTATGATTTTTGGAATGAATTTTAAATTTAATATTAATATTTTTTAAAATATTTTACTAATAAATAAAAAATTCTCATATTAAGCCCACTTGCATGGAGGCAATGGGTTCACGACGCATACTGATTTAAGGGGTGGAGGCGTGGAGGGATAGCCCCTCCTCCACAGTCCCTCGTCCAAGAGACACTGGGGGGATAGAACACTTGCAACGCGTTGTCCCCAAACTCGTCTCTCTGGTTCGAGGTGGAACATTTGAGTTCGGGATGTTCTAATATAGTAATTGAACTGAAAGCATTAAATAGAGTATAACTGCCCGCAAATTATGCTAATTCGCGATAATTAAAGTTTGTTGACATTTGTCATTTGCATGACTACAAAAAAAAAAAAAAAAATTTGCAAATCGTACAAAAATCTCTACAAATCAAACGAAAAAACTTTGTGCGAATCGAACGAGAATCACCAATCAAATTAGTCCACCACTGCTCTCGTCTCACCATCGTCGATTTCTGCTAAACAATATCACCATAATGTCGTGATTAATATACATAGGTATTCTAGTTAAAAATGTATTGTCGTAACTATAATTGCGAGTTTACATGTACTCGATCGAACAGGTAATTGCAACCAAATCGGATATTCACGTACCCAATACAAATTCGAGATTGACATCTAATGTCTAATATAAACCCTAAACCCTAAGACCATCTCCAATCGTACACCAAAACTCATTTTTGGTGTAGATAATTTCTCCAACCGTACACCAAACCTAAACCCATTTTTGGAGTTTTCAATGGAATAACACCAAATATGGTGTTTACTCCAAAATTTTGTTAGATAAATACTCAAAAATGGTGTAAACTTAAAGATGGTGTAAATGATTGGAGTAAAACTACTTTTTGGTGTGACGTATACTCAAAAATGGGTTTGAGTTTGGCGTAAATGGTTGGAGATGGCCTAATATAGATAGGTTTAGGCATATTGGGGCTATCCAGTAAGTAAAATTTATGAAAATTTTAAACTATATTATACAAAAAAACAAGAATAATCATCACAAAATAAAATTATTGGACAACATGCACTAGATGATTAAGAGATAATGATACAATTGATAAATAATAATTATTTATATAAAATTAATATACCAATATATAGTTAAGAAGCTCGGATGAGACCGTTTCTTAATAATTATTGGACAGCATGCGCTAGAGGATTTAGAGATAATAATACAATTGATAAAATAATAAATAAAATTAGTTTCCCAATTTATAATTAAGGAGTTCGCATGTGACCATTTCTTTTTCTCATTCTATTCAAAATACAACCAGTAGTATGTCTATTCCACCTACCAATAAGGGTCTTAAGTTTTAAGTATATTATCATTATAATTGAGTGTGGAGTAATTGTTAATTCTATCAATGAGTTTGGTGCATACCTGCAAAACCTCTTCCTCCATCCTGTTTTTTTTTTAATCTCAACATTATGACAAAAACTTATGAGCAAGCATGTAAAAACAAGCATTAGTTATACTTTCTAATTTAATAAAATTAGTTGTAGAAAATAACAATTATCATAAAGAAAATGACATTTCAAAAATATTTGTCAGTTCAGAATATTCAGTTTTAGGAGTAGTTTTAATAATGTCACTTGTTTTAAAGAATTAGTTAAATTTATGTTTATTTCATCTTATCCCTCGAACACTATATTCTAAATTCTACTACTCTTTTGCAATATGTTAAACCACAAACGATGTTATTTCTCTAACTATTATTAACAAAACAAGTGGTATGATTAAAAATTTCTCAATAATACAAAAGGATTAGAAATCGCACCTAAATTCATCATTTCCACCTTAACGTGAATTGACTAATAATCGTTAATAATGGTATTACATAGATTCATGTTATTGAGATTTGATATAGTATTTCTCAATCTTGACCATATACACAAATTAATTAAACAAAATTACAATTTATTATTAAAATCCATAACTAAATCAACAGATTAATGAAAAATTACTGAAACCGATAGATCTCATATAAGCAAGGTTGGAATATTAGTCGATCAACTTAATATCAATTTTCCTTATAAATAAACAGAAATATCGATTTTAGCCCTCTCGATTTATTTAAACCAGACTGTTACATTAAATCAAGCATCGGTTTCTTCATCGTCTCTCTCTCTCTCTCTCTCTCTCAAAATGCTTCGCAAGAACAAATCCAGCGAAAACGTAAGAGGATGATTCTGTGCACGATCTTCAAAATTAATCTCTTTCCTGTGAAAATTCTTGAAAATATTCAACATCCGATCCGTGATCTTGCTGAATTTATCAGTAATTTTCGAATGAATTTTCCCGCCATAAAATAAAATTAACCTATTGATCTGCGGCTGCAATCTAATCTGCGATTTTTTGGTTTCTTTTGTTCGATTTCAGTTGGACAGATTCATTCCAAATCGATCGGCCATGGATTTCGATTACGCTCGCTACATGCTCACAGGCGCCGCGGTGAAAAACGAAAGCGCCGATCCCTGTTCTTCAAAGTCATCTCTCTACAGGAAGCATCTCGCTGAAATCTTGAACATCAACAGATCGAGGATTCTGGCTTTCAAGAACAAAGCGCCGCAATCTTCAAAGCACACTTCCAATTCTTCTTCTTCCCCTATCCGCCATAGAAAATTAACAAAGCAGAAACGACGAATTCACAAGGTCAGTCGCAAAAAGTCGCGATCCCAGTAGTCTGCAATTTGCTGAATTATTGCTGAATTCCGATTGTTTGATGTGCAGTTTCCAGAGAGGATCTTGGATGCTCCTGACATCATCGATGATTTCTACCTTGATTTATTGGATTGGAGCAGCGGCGACGTCATTGCTATCGCATTGAAAAATGATGTCTACCTGTGGTCCGCCTCCGATGGTTCCACCGTTGAGCTTCTCTCTGCCTCCGATGAAATCGGGCCAGTGACGAGCGTCAGATGGGCTGCAGATGGGAGGCATCTCGCAGTTGGCTTCACTAATTCCCATGTCCAAATCTGGGATACTTCGGCTATGCGAAAGGCATGTTCCTCAATGATCATCATCAATCAATGAATCAATCTAACATTGATTTTGCATTGCATCTAACAGTGATTATGTTGTGATTGCAGCTGAGGACACTTCAAGGAGGGCATCATCTAAGGGTGAGTTCCCTTGATTGGAACAAAGACATCCTAACAAGCGCAGGAATGGACGGTTTGATCATAAACAACGACGTGAGAGTGCAATCGCACATTGTGAGCACGTACCGTGGGCACAACGATGAGGTGTGTGGTCTGAGATGGTGCCCCTCGGGAGGCCAGTTAGCGAGTGGGGGGAACGACAACCTAGTCCACATATGGTCCCTCTCTTCCAATCAATGGATCCATCGCTTCGAGGAGCACTCTGCTGCAGTCAAGGCCCTTTCCTGGTCCCCTTTCCAGAGTGGCCTCCTCGCAACTGGTGGGGGGCTTGGAGACGAGCGCATCAGGTTCTGGAACACCAACACCGGGGCGTGTCTTAACTCAGTCGAGACTGGATCGCAGGTCTGCTCACTGCTGTGGAGCTCGCACGAGAGGGAGCTTCTCAGCGCGCACGGCTTCAGTAGCAACCAGCTCACTCTTTGGAGGTACCCTTCCATGGTTAAGATGGTTGAGCTTGAAGGCCATACTTCTAGAGTGCTTAGCATGGCCAAGGTATTGATTGATGGAACTGATAATCAATTTTTAACATACTAATATTTCTGAGTTGTGGTTACCTGACCCTTCCCTGGCCTCCATTGCAGAGCCCGGACGGATATAAAGTAGCATCAATTGCTGGTGATGAGACGCTGAGGATCTGGAATGGAGTTTTCGCGACTCCTCCAAAGGGGAAGAGCGCGGAGGAGAGGAGGCGGGAGCCCTTTCCGAACATACCTCGTATCAGATAGATCAACTCCATCCCTTGTTGGTGTTGAGATTTTTTGTAGAGCAGTAGTAAAAATATAAAACAGAACAAGCCTGTCTTGGCATTTTTAACATTAATTCTGGATAAAACCATCACTTGAGTTGTTTGTAATACTAAGATGATACAATAAAATAGACCATTTACATGGAACTATCTGTAAACACACATATTTCATATGTAGAATCGATATCAAGATCGATAGACAGTTGTGCTCATTAATATGGGACAATCGATTCAATGAGATCTTGTAATGGAGCGAGTTCCTTCTTGTCTATCAGCGAAAATTCCTGCAAAATAGGTTTTACAGTTAAAAGCTAGTGAACGATGCTCAATAATGTGCAAAACCAATTTGAAAAAGAGGCTAGGACTAATAATAACTGAAAGTATGAGAAGACTTACATATGTAAAAAGTATAAAATGCTTGAAGCAAGTATTTAGATGGGCTTCCTCCTTAAGACTCACAATCTTCTGAAAATGTGAATGGTATATATGAGCATATACGCGGAATAGCCGTTTGAATATGGTCTTCACAACGTCCCTGAAATTAGTAGGAAACGGTGCACCTGCAAATGTTCCTCCGTAAGCATTGAACCTATAGATTTATCAAAATGCAAAATACTTTGCCAAAATGCTGGTGGATGTGAATTAGCAACAGCAGAAAGGTAGTTTTTTTATATCGAGGGTTTCCCATGTGAAAACAGCATTGATAAACTGAACCAGACATGATCATTACCAAGCCTTTGAGGAAATAAGGACTCATCATCCAACTGTGTCTCAATCCAGTCCATCAAATACTCGACATATTTAGGTGCCGAAACTTCAATAGGTTTTTTAATTGTTACACCATCCGCCCATCTATACTCGTACCTGAAAAAGTTTTGTGCACATCAGGGATAAATACTTCCACGTACGTGTAAAATAAACATATACATTCTGCTTCTTGGTTAAAACAACAGTTCTGTGACAAGCATATATCGAGTTAGGGTGAAATTTGAACGATCAGCCAGACATACTTAGGGCCAGCAGTCATTGTAGGGCAGTTTTCTGGTGTACAGAACTCTGTGAGGGTGCCATAGAGAAGATTCACCTGGTTGAAGAAGTCTACAGCTGAAGATGAAAAATCAAGCAACTTTTTTTCATCAGAAAAAATCTAATAAAGCAGATGAAGGATAAGTACAAACTGTTATTCTTTAATCATGTAGAAATTGATATTATGTTTCCTTTCTTTTATGTCTTCATCACACACGATTAGAAGTCAAGAAAAGTAATAACATCATACCATGAGCAATCGATGAGGAACTGTATGCTTAAAAACAGAGACAAGGAGCTAGGAACTGTGTGTGTGTGCAAGAGAGAGAGAGAGAGAGAGAGAGAGAGAGTACTGTTAACAGCCAGCCATTCATTAAAATCTTCACCGGGAGGTAACCTTACAGCTTCTCGCAAGTTCCCACTACCTAAAGTGGCATCAATATGCTGTCTAAGCTGTGCACCCTGCATAGTATGTAATAGAATTAATGATCAATAATGAGGAAAGTCATAACAAAGTCAGTTTAATACGTTCTGCTTGCAGCCATAAGCGATAGTCGCACAGCTGAACACAACGGGAGTGAGATGAACTCCTATTTTCTATCAATATGCTTCAAGCAAATAACCAAGGCATAACTAATCCACCTAAGTCCTATCACCTCTGGATCTCAACCATGCATGATAGAATTATCAGGCAACAGAGAAGGGATTTGAACAATGAAGAAGAAGGAAAACAAATAAATATTTCCTTTACTTTGAACATAGACAAGAACATAAAAGGATAAGACAAGACATCCTCATGCTTACTGAATCAAATCTGACTTTTTCCCTCTTAGTATAGCTGGCATCATGAGCTAGGGCAAGTGAAACTAAAATAAAGACTGGTCAAAATATATTATCCGCTACATGATGCAAATTTTTTGGAAAGCTTGAGGAATAAAAAATGAAGCAAGATTGACCTGACCTAATACCTGACTTATAAAGAAAATTGAAGTAGCATAATTTCATCCCATGTATCGAAAATTAACAAACTAAATATGCAAAATGTGATTTTTCAAGCAGAGGTTCGCTACAGACAGCGTCAATGAAGACCAGAATAGTCATGAAGGGTATATATATTCAGTTAGCAAGAAATGCACCTTACTGCCTGATGGGGCACTTTTCTTAGGCCGGAATGTCCTTTGATTCCTGTCCAAAGGAGGATATCACACATTACATATTTTATCTTCATTAATCATGAACCATGTGTCAAACAACTCATATTCTTTAGTATAAGTAGTCAGCCGCATTTTGCCTCATTTTAAAGACAAGTCCTGCATTTTATCCACCTCATTTTAGGAAGATAAAATATCATAGCAGTGAAAGCATGCTATAACTTTGTAATATACTACATCTCTTCCTCATTAATTCATATTAGCTGGTGATTACGGCATATGAGTGCCTACTTGCAGAAAGAATGTAGATATACACATACATAATCACTAATGCAGATAATCACTGTGATTTGGGAATAATTAGAAAACTTAATTGGGGTAGCTGATCAGAGAATATTCCCGCCATATATTTCTATTCCCTTTTTCTCCACAGTCAAACTCTAAGCTTCAATTCCATGCCGAAAGCTCCATAAATGGGCTATGCTAAATTGCTAACTTCAACCCAAATAACAAAAAACAAAAGAATAAAATACAAATAACATTTCATTTCCTCTTTCTCAATCAAAAATCAATCTTGATACGAACATAAAGCACCCATATGAATCAATCAGCTAAGTGTAGAAACAACACACAACGAAACAACCAACAAATCAGAAATCCAACAAATGAAACGCAGATCCGACGTAAAAAAATCACAATCAGATGAAAAGTGGAAATTATTACCTGCCAATGCCAAAGAGACTCATGGCTGTTGAAAGATAGAGAAAGAGAAGGGTGGAGAGATGATGAAAAAGCGGGGAATATTTACAGAGGAAGAGGAATATTATTATATTTAAAGGGGGGACATAAAACTAGTGGAATTGTCGAAAAAAGCTGTGGAGCACTGACTTGGCTTCCACTGATAAACAGGAGAGCAGCAGCTCGGAATCATAAGCAGATTCCCACTCAATTCAATTTGGTCAAACTCAATTTACAAATTAAAATTTAATTTTTCCCATTCTTATTTTCCAATTCTTGGAAGTAAAAAAACGGAGTCTTTAATTTATACATTCATACCATAGTACTATAGTAGTTAATTGCAAACAACAAAATTGCATAGTTGGCAAATAGCAATCATCATTGATGGAGGGAAGTGTGTGAGTTGTAACTGTCTGCTTGCATTGACCATGTATTTCCTAGCTAAAATTCAACCGCTACTATTAGAATATCAATAAATTATCACATCATCATTAGAGACTGCATTTTTTATTTTTTTCTCTCTCTTATCTTTTGATCAGTAAACTTTAAATGGGCCCAGCCCAGAATTACAAAATCCAATTAGCTGGGCTAGAGCTGACTTATCCCCTTCAAATATGGGCTGGCTCTTTCCAAAATATCAATTCCAAATCTTCTAGTTTCTCACTGAGCTGACCTATTATTTGGGTTGTCTTCAACATTAGGTAAACTTTATTTCTTGAGATTGGTTTACAGTTTTGTGGGGGCTACTTTGTGGTGGAGGGAGCAAGAAGCTGAGAAAGTAGAATAAAGAGAGAATTTTGGGGTTAAAATTGCTCATGGAATTTCGTAGTGGAATTTTTTCAAGGATGCTTCAAAATCAAAAGGCATGATCAATTCTTTATAGATGTTCGCCCCTAGCCGAATAAAAGAAAATGTAAACGTTCAAGAGAGCAAACAATTTTTTTGGTTAGTAATATTTTTGTTTTAATTAAAATCCTTATATATAGATTTTCGCATAGTGGAACTATTGCTAAAAGGAGCTTTGAGCTTATCATTCTAGAGGAGCTACTGGGGATTCTATCCCATGTTATTTTTCTAGCAAAATCATACAAGAAATTTATCACTACTTGACAAGTAAAATACATATTTAATGAACAATATGTAGAAAATCATTAAAGAAAGATGAAAAGTAGGATATTTGTATGTAGCACAAAAGAGAAGATAAAGTTGTTCCATCAAACCTAACAAAATAATGATGAATAGATGGATTTTAATGTCACTTGGAATCTAGGAAAACTTGATGACAAAGGTTGCATACAGAGGTCATCATATCTTCACATGATGTGTAACATCATTGGACCACCACCTCAACCAAACGCCATAATTCAAGCCCCACCCCCCCTCCAGCCCCCCCACCCCACCCAATCCTATGTTGCCTCCCACCGCCCCCCATGTCCCCTCTCATCTCAGCACTCCCCAAAACCCACTTTAATTCTCCTTCCTATTAACCTCTCCAGTCACCAAGATTTCATCTTTAGCCAAGAGAAAAGAGTATGCCCCCATAGCTACCGACTTCTGATTCGTGTTAGTTGCAGTTTTTTGCAGTGTACTTGTAAAAATCCCAGCTTTTTCAATTTTCCTGCACCAGCTTTTTTCACCCCACATTCTCCCTTATCTGCAATCTGCATCGCATGTTTACCCAAACCCTAGATCTGTGCTACAGTTGGTGAATACCCACTCCCCTCTCTCCCTTTCTTGTACACAGACACTGCTAGTGTCTCTGTTTTACACTTTTTATCTTGAGTTCTTTAGTTTATGTGAGCAGCTTTTTTCATTGAAGCAGTTAGTGTGCATGTTTAAGCTGTGTAGCTTCTATTTTTTAATGAAATTCCCTCTTTTCGCTTTCACTTGTATGTGCAGCTGCTTTGTGTTGGAAGTGAGATCTCAAAATAAAGAAACTAGGGCTTTAATAGCATCTTTGCATGTCTGCATATGTTTGCTATGTTGTGTGTTTGCTGATTTGTGTTTATATTTGCTTATGGCAGGAATTGAAAGAAGAAGATAGTTTGATTATCAAGGACTGGTGGAAGTATAGAAGAAAAGAGTGGAAGTAAGAGGGTGGAAAGATGAGTGGGGCAGCATCATCTTCGGTGGGGGTGGGGGTGGGAGTTGGGGCTGGGATAGGCGGCGGAGGCGAGCTGGGGTATGGGGGATATAGGGCACCATTCACTGCAGTGCAATGGCAGGAGCTAGAGCACCAAGCCATGATATACAAGTACCTCATGGCTGGCTTGCCAGTCCCACCCGACCTCGTTATGCCCATTCGTCGAAGCTTTGATGCCATTTCTGCCCGTTTCTTTCACCATCCTTCATGTAATCATCTTGCTGTTTGCTTACCATCTTTCTATATATGTCCGCCTATGTAGATATGTGTGCGCGCAAAGTGTCTATTGGTTAGTGTTATGGCTGAGCCTATGATTGTTGGAAATATTGGTGGCAACTTGATTGATATGTTGCAACTCATTTTATAGCAAAAAATGCTGATAACTCATTAATTGCACCAGTTGCTATATCTATAAACTGGTGAGTTCCATAATTTAAGCTCAGTTTGGATATTGTTATTAAAAGGCTTCTCTTATCTTATTTTGTGAATGATGGGAATAAGTAGAATAAGTAGAAGAATCTAGCATAAGGTTTTGCTTGATTTAACCTGAGCTAGTTTGTTACATTATAGTTTCCTACAGGTCATATTTTGGGATGTATTTAGTGATGTGAAAATGTTCAATGATTTGAAGTGTTGGTTTAATTTTCTTGTGCTGCCCAATATAGTAGTTGTTGCATATCTAACAAGGAATGTAACTTTGGCTGTTCATCATGCAGTGGGATACTGTTCCTATTATGGGAAGAAATTCGATCCCGAGCCTGGGAGATGTCGGAGGACGGATGGGAAGAAGTGGAGGTGCTCGAAGGATGCACATCCAGACTCTAAATATTGCGAGCGGCATATGCACCGTGGTCGCAACCGTTCAAGAAAGCCTGTGGAATCCCAGTCTACTTCGCAGTCTGCATCGACTGCAATATCCCACATATCTAGTGGGTGTGGTAATAACAGTGGAAGCTTTCATGGCAGTGGCAGTGGAAGCGGAAGTTATCAGAACATGCCATATTATTCTGTTGCCAGTTCAGATGGATCATCTTTTGGGAGCAACGTGACAAAGCTACAGATGGAGCCTCTCTCCTACGGGATCGAGAACAAGGACTTCAGGCAGTTCTGTTTAAGCTTATCAATTATCAAAATCATCCATAGTCCTTAAACACTTGGTACTTTATATGCTCAGGAATATAACCCGAGATTTCCTAGGACCTCTTGGTAAATAAGAACCATTATGCTAGGAAAGGAAATAATCTTGAAACATTTGCATGCAGTTTCTAGAGAGCTGGGCTCAGTTTTCTGGTATGGGTATTCATTGATACTAAATTACTTTATAAAAATGATAGGACCATAATTACTTCCCTGTTTGAGACATGATATTGGAAAGATTTGGAACTAGTTAACAATTTATAGGTTGCTATGTTTCTGTAGGGAATTTACTTTCAATTTCTTTATTCTCCAACTCCCAAACAAAGAGGGTCCATCATTTTTCCATCTCAAAAGAAAACTTCCGCACTAGGTCGATACTTATTAAGTTTGGCAATTCCCTCATCCAGAAAGGTTGGAAAAGAATCCTTTACAATGGTCTAAACTTGACTTTCCCCTTCCCCAAAAAGTTAGAATCAGAGACGAAGATAACATGGGGGATAATGAGAACATTTACTTATGTCGAGTGTAACTGACTGAACTCTGTTACCATACAATGTTGAATCTAGGACCAACGGGGAGACATAATTGTTTGTTTTCTGCACATCATAATATAACATTCAACTTTGTCATCACTTTGCCCCTACTCATTTTCTTGATTATGGTTGCATTTCCAAATAATGCTATGTGTTTGTTCAACAATAACTTATTTTGGAATACCAATACTACTCAGCCACCTGATACAGATAAAAAAATAGGTTTATCATGGATCTCTATAGTACTCTGGTCAAGGTTTCAATTGTCACTGCATTGAGTAGCTTTTCCCTCTCTCAACCGACTGCACAGGATAAATATGCACAGGAAACTCATATGTGGGCAAGTGGTTGAAGTCCATGACATTTATTACCTGCTAATATATCCAACTTTTCTGAGAAAATTAGATATAAGTTAGCAACAGAGGAAATGCAAACTCTCTTTGGATACCACTTTATAGCCATCATATTTAGAATGTGATATATGTGATTTGACATCATGTTTTTATGCCATGGGCTTTAACTTTCAAGGAGAGGATGATCAAATATTTATCTTCTCACCCTCTCTGATTTCGCTCTATTTGCATGTGTCTATGTGTGTCTGTTCATTTAAATCTAGGTGATTTGTGATTTAATATTTCCACACTCCAGCATCTGAGTCTATACTTTGTAAACTACACACCTCTTGACGCCTAAGTTGCATATGCAGATATGTTCATGGGGTGACTTCCAATGCTGACGATAATAGTTTCTCACCCGAACCATCTGCAAGTGTTGGAACCCTAGGTTTAGGCTCGAGCACAGGAGGTGGTGGCATGTGGCGACTCCTGCCCTCTCAAGTCTCTTCGAGCTCCATGTTAAAGCCGAAATCCGATTCCCAGTTGCTCGGTCCGTCTTCCACTCAACAGAACATACCTCACACATTCGAGCCCATCTCAAAACAGAGGCAGCACTGCTTTTTGGGAAGTGAGATTGTTTCTCCAGTCCCAGATAAGCAGGAGGAGCAGCATCCAGTTCATCCTTTCTTTAGCGAGTGGCCCACGACTAAGGAATCATGGTCCACTCTCGACAATGATGATGGTTCCGGGAAAAACTTCTTCTCCACTACCCAGCTGTCCATGTCAATTCCGAGGGCTTCTGCCAATTTTTCTTCGAGCGGGTACTCCACACAGGGTGAGTCGAACAGAGAGCTCTGATGAGCTACATAGAAATTGCTAAAGGTGAAACTATACTAACTTGCGGTTTTTGATACGTGTTGACACAGATGCTTGAAGCAGGAAGGGTATGGCTACAGCAATTCCATTCTGTGGCTGTATGCTGATTGAGGGCGTTTCGAGGTTGTTTTCTGCTTGTATGAGATTCGTTTGTCGACACAATGTTAATGTTCTCTTAGGCAACTTGGTATGTTTAAAATTGAATTTCTTGCTTGAATTCGGCATCCTGAATAAGTGTCTAGTTGGCCTCTGGTGTAGAGTTTAGCCTCTTCTGTCTTGGTTGAAACCATCGGCAATAATAAAGCAGCGGTGCTACTGAAATTTAATGATATGAACTGAACTAGAGATCTTTATAATGGTTTTGTTCAGTACTCCATTTTATAAAGCAAATTGCAGCATTAGCACGAAATGGTTGAACATGCAATGTTCAGGGGGGGAGATTCATCTTTCTTTATATTTGAGGTGCTTGTGGGCACCTGTCGCGTTTAAATAAACCAGTACTAACATGATCGTTTTGGACGTGTGTTTTGTATGGTTGACTCAATTCTATAAAAACAATCGAAAGTTTTTTTCTCTGTTGCTTCAACAATCAAATATTGCTTATACTCAAAATGTGATCAAATCTATTTATTACATGGACACAAGTATTTCATATACTTGCACCATGCTAGTTAGTTATCTTTGCTATCTATTTAAATAAAAATTCTACTCATAACCAATAATAAGTATATTTTATTTAAATACTGTACGTCTGTACCTACTACCAAACAAACAATGGATTATGGATGTACAAATAAGCTTAGATTTAAGCGAATTGCGATGGCACTTACATATGATTACACAGCAGAATAGGCACCATTTTTTACAAAGCGGCTTTAGCATCAGACAAACTGTATCTACAAAAACCATTCCGCTTCAATCTGAACTCATAAGAATTTGGAGGTATATTTTCCCATCGTTATAGCAAAAAGGTCAAAGCCTCTTGTATCATCAGGATAGAAGAATTTCATCTGATGATTCATGATTGTTATACTCGTTGGACCTGAAACAGAATCCCCAGTGAGTGAAAAGAACATACACTAGCATTTAGCAAGTTAAAAAGAATAGCACAAAGGAGCATCCGAGCTACTCTATATTGTGATACCCCATCAAACTACTACTATATGCAACGTTATGACCATGCAAAGTTCAATACAGTAACTATCATGTACATTCATTGTGATGTCGAGCTTTTCTAAGCATTGCACAAGTGCCAAAACTGGGCAATCAACAAGATACAGAAAAGTTAAAGTCAAAACAATCAACAAGAAAGCATCTAAGTCAGAAATCACACGCTGTTAGACCATGGCGATGGCTGACTGGCTAACCAAGAGATTAATATAGTAACAAAGCTTTCTAAAGGTCATGTTCACGTACCTCTATCCAGAGGGATTAAGCCTTCCAGACTCTATGTAAACAATCAGTTACATGCTTAGAATACGAAGCAAACATGCTTCTGACATCCGGTAAATCTCTAAAGTTCTTCAAACTGTCATCTCTGAAACCTGAAAATGATGCACCTTGACTTTGTTGTGTGCCAGATATGCCTGATCTATCGGCACCCCAATCGTCTTCCATGGTACTTCTGCTTCCAGTTAGACTTGAACCTTTCTTTTCAACTGATAATTCTGAAATAAACATTAAAGTAACAAAGCCTAAAGTGTTCAGTATAGAATTAAGTTCCATCATACTTCAAATATGTAAAGTATTCTTCCATAGAAATGTGCTAACCGGTCAATAGGAAAAATTACAACACGAAAAACATACCACTATGAGGGGCGGGGGCCCTAAATAGGTAATTAGCAGGAAGACCAATGCCAACACCAAGAAAAGTGATCCCCACATTAAATCCAGCACCACAGCCGGCTCCAACGTAGCCAACTACCTCATGGCCAAAGCCAGGGCCCCATCCTACACCGCAACCAATGCCTATTCCAACGCCCCAAAAGGATCCGATCGTTGGATTCACTGGATTCCTCCTCTCATATCTCCTAAATAAACCCTTTATAATCATTTCTACCTGATAATTCAAGCAGAATTTGATAGATCAAAAACAGTTTGTAGCAGAATTTGAACTTATCAATGCCATCGTAGGAAGAGTTTTAAGAGACACAAACAAGTACTACAAAGCTAAAAATTGACGGACTCCCGGAGCGGATCACTACAACCACCATTTCGTTTTTGCGAAGTGAATACATTTAAATCACAGATATATACATATAAAACAATAAAATTCGCGCACAATGCAGAAAAGAGCACATCAGACACCTAATGTAAACGAGAGAGGAAATATCAACATATACGAAACTTAACGCGCAAAAATTGCATGAATTTTGCTCATTATCTGTACGTGTGTTTGAGCTGAGACAGAGAGCAAGCTTCAACTCTTGCTTGAAGATCAACGAAAGAAATTGGATGATAAATGATAATACTGTCATTTTCATTCACCGCGCACTTCAAATCTGAGGCTGAAATTGGCCCGGTTTTTCCAACTGGGCCGACTGCTGGGGCCCATATTCGACTTATTAGTTGATTCAATCTTTTTTTTTTCTGTTGAGTAATTGAATTATTTTTTAAATAAAATATCAAATGTTTCGAATTGAAAACTGGATGAATCATGTAAGAAACATACCAATCTGGCCAGGCACTGTTTTCCTGATCTAGTAACGTTGATACATACTCCATGTTCTTGCATGCACTAAGGAATCTTATTCTTTTTTTTTTTTTTGAAATACTTTGAGACTAGGTAGAAATTATAAGTCCTAAGTGGAAGATAGGGAAGCATTTCATGGGTATTATGGTAAATGAACAATACTCAAGATAAGGTTGTTTGTGTAACATGATGACTCCTCCTCATTCCCAACCAACCAAAATACATGTAGCTCGAAAGGAAAAAACAGTTGGGATCATCAAAACATGGGAATCCATGCCTATGCAAGAGCGCCTCCCTTATCATTGCCACCTTCACTAACCTCAACCAAAAACACATCCCAATTCAAGATCCTCTCACCCAGAAACCACTCCCACTTAGTCCACCTCAAACCAATCTCAGCTACACTAAATTCGCCCAAAGGCTTTGGACCCGCATCAAAGAAACCAAAAAAATCCAAGAAACCAAACAAGAAATACGAAAGCGAAGACGAAGATGAAGAAGAAGAGGAAGAGGAGGATGAGAGAGAGGAAGGGGTGATTCCGGAGATCGTGACGAATAGGATGATGAGCAGAGTGGGGCTCACAGTTGGAATCCCACTCTTCATTGGACTGCTATTCTTCCCATTCTTCTACTATCTGAAGGTTGGGTTGAAAATCGATGTCCCGACATGGGTGCCCTTCATCGTGTCGTTTGTCTTCTTCGGCACTGCGCTCTTGGGGATCAGTTATGGAATTGTGTCCGCCAGTTGGGATCCGTTGAGGGAAGGCTCACTCTTGGGCTGGAATGAAGCTAAGAAGAATTGGCCTGTTTTCTGGCAGTCCCTTCGTGGTGGTGGCAAGAAATAATACTCTCATTCTGATTTCTTCTCCATTTTTCCATAGTGTGTTTCTTTCATATTGTTATCATGTTTTGTTTGGGTGTATTACATACTCCTTGTTGACAGAGTAAGATTAGGTGTGTTGCCAAATGCAATCAATGACTTCCATCAACCGTCGCCTATGCTTGCTTATATTTTTCACCAAGAAATCTTTTGCCCCGAGTTGGAACACTTTCAACTCCCACATTGTGCAACAAACACAACGTAAAATGTCACTCTAAACAAACTAATCTGGTTCAGATGATCAGGGCCTAGTCTGACTAACTGTAACTGATGCTCGTTCGAAATACTGGAACAAGTGGATGATCCCTCAAAGCTAGAATAGTTTGTTGGTTGGGACATTTGGCAACCAATGTTTAGATAGTGAAAGGAAGGGAGTAAGTTTGCTTGATAACTCCTTTCTGCATCCTCCATCACGCTTTCTTGTTCGAGAGGGCCTCTAAAACGAGCAGAGATGTAGTCGATGGTCTTCTGATCTCTCCGTACCTGAATACATAACCAAAACTCATCCTCAATGTTTCATGAAAATACCATGTGGGATTTTACCACGGAAACAAAATCTTACATGCTTGATAGTGGCAAAGAGTCCGATAAACCCCATGTTATAGGAATGAGGACTTGTGTTCTATTTGGTTCCTGCAAGTCATTCAGATCAACAAATGGACCTCTCAGTCAAAGCTAGAACTTGATGAAGCCTCAAACAAACATAAACAGCCTCAAGTCTTGATGCTTGTATCCAACTAGCACAAATCCAGATTTCAATCATACTTATTTTTCAGAAGCACGTAACAAAGATTATTGTTCAATGCTTGCTTGATTCCTAAAAGAACATATGCTCACATAGTGCAGTGATACAGTAAATTCAAAAGCCTATTTCAGTATACAACACAATAGCATTGCAGAATTAAATTATTGAACTATAACTTTTTGATATTATTGTTGGGAACATACATCATCAGCTATGCTCTCAGCCATTGTCCACCTGGCTTGTTTAACATTACATCATGTCCATGAATCCTGCTCAAATCAAAATCATTCACAAAAAAGCACACTTTTTCACTTGCAAAAACGATGCATTAAAGTAGTGAAATGAGTTACCGTGAATACAGAGGAAAGGTAGAGAAGGGCAAGTGAGCAAGCTTCCTGCAAGCATTACTTGTGATTGGATGCTTAATCAAACCATCCTTGCATTCAACAATCAGATTTTTCACCCTTTATATTTTGACCCCGCCACCCACTACTGCAACAGCACGTCCCACTCAATAAATCTGAAAACAAAACCTCAAAAAAAGGCAATCAAATGAGAGTTCTCTTAGAGTAGAACATAAATAAGAGAAGGTACAACCTTGAGGGGTCATCCCCTAGCTTCCAAATCACACAGTAGTCCCATGGTGTTTCTCTAAATCACACAGTAGATAATTTCTTAATTAAAGGGTGCCTTTATAATATTTGTACTATCTCTTATGCATTGCTACAAAAATCTGTCAGACGAATCTGATTCTCTTCTTGATGATGATATAATGTTATCTTGGTCAAGAAGCTTATGTTATGTGAGTGTAGTAAACCCTCTCTTAAAATGGAGGCTATACATTACTAGTCATAACCTGTATCAAAATTTGATTTATATCTTCCCTGATTATGTAAGAAAGCAGTCTGAATGAATTGTGCTTTTCAAGGTCCATCAGTTTTGTTACCACGAAGCTCCTAGCTCAAACTGAACTTGAATAACTAACATAATCATGATTAAATGGTCCTCAATCTTGATGAACGATTATCTAAGTCAGTTTCAGAGCAAATAAGAAGATTCTATACAAGTAGACTAGTTAAAAGAAGAATCATCTAGCAAAAAAAAAAAACATGTTTGACTATTAAAAGTGAGATTGGATCTGTATATGGTTTGAATCTGTATAACCATCTAAGCCTCAAAAATCAACTTGTTTTACAATCAAAAGTGACACCCACCCAAATTTTTGGAGTTTCCATGTCATATGGAAACTACATAAGAGACATTGCGTAGTTTCCTCCATTTATATGGACATGGGAATGAAGGTAAGAATCTTTGAATCCCAGCAAATGGAAAGACAGACAGAGAAACAACTAAAGTAGTAATTGGCATTTGCCAATCTCTGTATTTATAGCATAAATAATGCAGAGTAGAGCAAGTAGAGTGAAATCAAGATTCCTCATCAAAACTACACTTTCTCCCTTGTTGATGAACTAACTACAGCAAACCACACCATCATACTCAGATGAAAAGAAAATGTTCCCACCAACCATAATATATTAGTAATATTAGAGAATTAAGGTTAACAGTAGTCTTAAAATTTGTACAAGCTCAATTCACATTAAAAGGAAGACATAAATAGTCAAGTTGTATGATGGTCCTAAATTGTGTTGGAGGAGCTGGGAGTCGCATCAGCAACATGAACAGCAACAGGGTTAGTATTGGACCGAAGCTTGTCTAGGGCTAATTGAATGAGGTCAAAATTAAATTTATTTGACCAGTGAGCATGATGAGCATTCATGTTGAACTCCTTCTGGACAAGTGATGCGAACAAAGTAGCATGGAAATGTAAATAATGTACACTTTGGGCTCGGGTTTTGGGGAGGGGAGGGGGACTAGGAGGAGTACATGGCTTTGGCTTCATGGATGGCCTTGGCAGGGTGGTATTATTTGGGCACTGAAGTTGGATTAACTCAAGCTGAAGCAGAGTATAGTAATTTGGGTTTGGGTTGTTGGATGCCCTAGATTTAAGTTTGGATGACAAGACACGCTGAGCATAATTTGGGTGTGGCTTGTGTTTCTTAGGGATAGATTGAAGTTTGGTTAAGACATGTTGAGCGAGAGCCTTGGTAAACTTATGGCACCACTTTGCCTTGAGCTTGTACTCATGTCTGATATACAGTAGTAACTCACTAACAGCGGGATCAATCTTCCTCGCATAGCGCCTCCGATCGGAAGGGGGAGGGGCGGTTTTCCCATTCTGCAAATAACACAAAAGGCAAAGATTTAAATACTACTCCTAACTAAGACAGACAAGCGCTGAGAATAGCTGATCACCGATGCTGGAGAAGAGAGGGGCAGTTTTTCGATTAGGTTTAACCGTTTAAATCCCTATTACTCATGACCATGTTCAGTCCTGAGCTATTCATATTTATATTCAAATTATATTCTTATAAATTTGGACCAACAGTCCAGTTCTCTAAATGCAAGCCCAATCAATAGACAGTGGAAAGGCAGCCCTATGTAGTTGATAAATCCATTAACATCACTTCAACATAAATTTACTACTACTACTAAATAAGTTAATTTTTACCTCATTCCATTTCAAGTTAATTGAGTGAGTAAATAGAAGAGTGGGTGTGTTAGAAGAATTATTTTTTTTAATGTAACTAATTGTGGTTTGGATAAAAACAAGATTATTTATTTGTTAAATGTATTTTATTTAGATATTTGGTGGCGAAAAACATGGATAATGCACTAAATATTAGTAGTAGCTACTGAGTGAATATTGGAATCTAAATTTGTGTGGTGATTTTTTGTTTATTTATCGGCTTGTGTTACATTTTCAAAAGGGTGGGATGGAACTCCGCAATTTTATTTTCGTTTTTTGTGTATTCAAGGATAAAATTTGGTTCATATTTAAATTTGTACGTAGTCTAAATTAAAAAACAACGTGTACTTTGTATCTTTATATGTTTGTGTCGTTGACTTATTTAAATGAGTCGGATTAAAAGTGTTACTACTTTAATATATAATCATGAGTTTTAGTGTATCTCTATTTCCGTTTTTAATAAATTATTCTGTTAGACTTACTTCAGTTGCCTAATAAAATTCACTACTTCATTTAAATTTTACTCCATGTAGTATTTCATTATATCCTATTGAAATGTTAAAAATTAATGATTGCAAAATATGAGTCTATGGAAGAAAAAAAAAATGTCGTAATAATAACTTATACGTACTGTTATACCATGACCGGATAACTTTCTAATATAATGATTTTACAAAATATGTTAATGTCTGTTTGAAACGAATACCTCATTTTTACTATATATTTTATAATTTACTCTTCTATTTTTAAGAAATTGCAGTGTTTTGTCATTTTAATCTTAAAAACAATCTTTTCATTCATGCTCCAAATGATGTTTACATTGCAACAAAGTGCAGTGTGCAACAAAGTGGAAGATGACGATAACAAAATAAGATTGAAGATGATAAGTAGCTAGCAAACTAAAAAAAGAAAAAAAGCGACACTTGGATGTTGTTCATAGAAATGAAAAACACCAATCTTCTTGGAAACATATAAAATAGCATCCTAAGCAACACCAACTAGCAAACCCCTTCCTTCACTCTTGTGGAGGAGGTGGTGGTGGAGGAGGAGGAGACCCGTGAGGTGGTGGAGGAGGAGGAGGAGGAGACCCGGGAGGTGGTGGTGGAGGAGCGAACGTCGGCCCATCTCGAATTAGTCCGTCGTGAGCAGCCCTCAAGATCTCTCTAGCCGTATCATTCATCAGCTCACCATGAAGAAACTCATCTGAATTCACATCAATATCCATGGGCACTCCGAAATTGTACCCTCTCAGAACCGCTTTAGCTAAAGCTTTCGCCCACTTGTCCAAGTCTGGTGGAGGATTATTCATGGGATCCATGTAGATAGAGGGTGAGTTAATTTATTAAGTATAATAGAGCTATATATAGAAGAAGAGTCCATCACATAGGGCTGCTTGAGAATGAGATTACTTTCTGACATTTCTAATGGCATATAAAGACGAATGTATATATTCAAAATTTTGTAAGTCCATAATATATACTTTTCATATTATTGGTAAGTGCTCAATTGATGAGCAAAATAGGGTTTTTCTTTTTTCATCTCTCATGGGAAATATGAATTACATTAGCATATTCTTGGCAAGTGCTCAATTGATGAACAAAATAGGGTTTTTCTTTTTTCATCACTCATGGGAAATATGAATTACATTAGCATATTCCTGGCAAGTGCTCAAGTGATGAACAGAATAGGGTTTTTCTTTCTTCATGAATCATGGGAAATATGAATTACTATATATATACTACTGATAGAGGGGGAGAGATTACTTTCTGACGTTTCCAATGGCATATAAAGACGATATATATACACAATTTTGTAAGTTATATTCTTCCACTGTCTTAGCTTGCATTTCTTAATTACTACTCCCTCCTTCCGTGAATAGGAGCGTTTTTTTCATTTTTGTCCATCCGCGAATAGAAATCTCGATTCATTATTACTACAAATAGTAAAGAGACCTTATATTCCACCAACTCATTTCACTCACATATCATTTAAAATTAATATATACAAGTGAGGTTCATATTCCACTAACTTTCTTTTATTCACTGTTATTAACATTTCTTAAAACCTGTGTTGGAATGAAATGAGACTTCTACTCGCGGACAAAGGGAGTACACAATTTCTAATAATAAGTACTACCTCCATTCCGCTACAAGTGAGGCGCTCTAAATCGGACGTTTTGCAAAAATGATACTCCCTCCGTCCCATAATAGATGACAGTACACTTGGGATTGACACGAGATTTTAGGAGATGTTGTTTTGTGTGTTAAGTGAAAAGAGAAAATAATATATTTATATTAATGTGAGAGGAAAATTTTTCTAAAAAAGAAAATGTGACATCTTTTGTGGGACAAACTAAAAAGGAAAGTGTGACTTCAATTATGAGACGGAGGGAGTAATAAATATTGTAGTTAAAGTAGAGATAAAGTAGAGTAAGTAAGATAATAATGCATATATGACTTTCTTTTATATTATTCTCTCTCTTACTTTACTTTCTCTCCATTTTAACTATTTATTATCATCTTCGCAAAACAACGGTCAAAAAGGAATGCCTCACTTGCAGTGGGACAGAGGGAGTACTAACATTCTGCTGCTCTGACACAGTGGTGGATTCAAAAATTTTGGTATGGGGGTACGATAAATAAATATACGACCTAAAGATTGATAATTAATCTTCTGTCTTCTTTTTAATAATATGTCATAATTTTTCAATAAGAAACTTTATTATTATATAAAAAAAACGGATTACTTTTTAGTGTTACTATTTCAATAACTTCCATTATCTAAAATAAAATTTCTTACTTTGTATAGTACTCCCTCCGTCCCACAAAGATAGTCCCACTTTGACCCGGTACGGATTTTAAAAAATGCAGTAATAAAAAGTGAGTTGAAAAAGTTTATGTGAGTCATACTTTTAAAGTATTAGTTTTATAATAAAATGTGAGTATGAATGAATTAGTGGAATATAGGGTTCACTATAAAAAACTGGTAAAAGTGAAATGAGACAAACTTTGTGGGACGGACGGAAATGAAAAAATGGGACAATCTTTGTGGAACGAAGGGAGTACTATATTATTATTATTATTATTAATTTATTTAAGCTTCTGCAGGGAGTGTTATTTTTAATGCCTAGTCATCATTTGACTTATTTGAGAGAAGTTTGATTATATTCATAAAAGAATATGCATAAAAAACACAAAAGACATAAATATTAAATGATTTAGAAAAGAATTAAAATCGTTTACAAGAATTAGAAGGTCATTTTTACAAATTAAATGCATTAGAAAATTGAAAATATAAAAAGTTAGATATATTAAAAGGATTAAGCTTTATAAGAAAAGAATTACAGGTAATGATGCATTATACAGATAGACTCGAATCCGCGCCTAGAATCAGAAAATGGAGGATTCTGCCGCTCGGTCACTAAGCCTGTTTGTTTTGTAAACGGATCATATATTGTATTAGCATGAACATTATCCCTTGTTCTATGCTGTATCCGCCACTGCTCTGACATGTTTTTTTTAATGAATTATTTATTTATTTTTACTTAAATCTCTAATATATTTTATTATCACTCCTATTTTATTCTTTATATATTTTTTTCCTTCTTTTACATTATTCTCTATTTTCTTTAAAGGATAAGGGACTCCTGCCCAATTACATCTTCACAAGTCCGTCCAATTTGACACGTCTAAAAATGATCTCTCTCTCATTAACTAAACTCTTCTTTTGTACCAAATCGTTTTAGGAGCAAAAGGTTCCGATCTTCCTCTGAAAAGGAGAGCATATAATAAAAGCAACAAACAAAACCTTGGGAATGGGCAAAGATGTACGAAAAGAAGGTTGGGATCTACTACTTGACACCTGTAGATATTGTTGATCCACAATTATTTTAAATCAGCTTTTATGTATCAAAAATTGTAACCAAGAAACAAATTTTTGAAGCAACGTTTAATCATAAACTAAAGCCTAAACCCTGGAACAAAGTCTAATCTTCATTATTCAACACGTTTAGTATTCATGCTCACCAAATTAAACGTGTTCCGAGAATTTGTAATTTACTTTAACTAGTATATGTATAACACCTATGCGATGCAAGCAAAACAAAAATGATTATATGTGAAAATAACAATTAGATATTAACAAATTTAGTAAAGAGGTAATATAGTAGAAAAATACTTTAATTAAATTAAATTCCATGCTGCATGCTAAAACATTTCATTATTTATATTTGTTTTGATAAAAAAAAATCAATACGTAAATAGAACAAAAAAATATCAAAATACTACAAATTTAATGGATGTATAAACTCCAATTACTACAATTAACATGCATGAACCCTTCATTTTCAAACTAAATTTGATAAACTCGGATCACTCACATTCAAAATGAATGATTGATTATCAAAGGTTGAGAATATGCTATTTGAATCTTAATGCCCTTCGGAAAAAAAATGACAATTAAATATTTAGATACGTAAATGACAAGTAATAAAATACTACATATTTAATCGAATTAAACAACTTAAACACCAAGTTCTAAAATTAACATGCATGAACCCTTCATTTGAAACTAAATTTGATAAACTCTGATCACTCACACTCAAAATGAATGATTAATTATCAAAGATTGAGAATATGTTCTTTGAATCTCAACACCCTGCAGAAAAAAAAAATTGACAATTAAATATTTAAGATAAATAACTAAAAAAGCTTATATAAGATAAGAGGTGGCAAAACACATACTCTACAATCATTGAAAACACATTCCAACTTGATGACGAATTTGATTCATAGAACATTGAGGAAGGAGAATTCTATGGTGCAATATGAGAGAAATGAGTTAAAACCTAAGCAAACGCCATATATTTATAGCTATAGATTTTACTTGTATCCATTAATTCTGAATTTATAATATTTTTTTTTATCAAGCTTTTTCTTTTAATTACTAAGTAACTTGCCACATTCGTATTACTTTTCGCAATGCTGTTTTTCAAAAAGATATTATTTTACAACTAAATTAGTGGGCAGTTACAAATAAAGTGTAGGTGTGGCAGTTATAAAAATGATCGTGTATAATTTATACATATAAATGTATTTAATATTTAGAATAGATATAATCCCTATATTTGTGGAATTCATATCTTCAAACGTATAATCCCTATATTTATGGAATTCATAGTTTATATTGCATTGCTAAAATAACGAAGTGTATATGTATATTAGGATTAGATATTTATTACAATTAATTTTTGAAATTTATATTAATTGCATTTGCATCTCTATTATTTAAAACCTCTCCTCCCAAAATTACTCTTTTATATTCCCAAAACTCCCCTTTTATATATTGTATAGATTCAATTGCTGCTCATATCTTTTATACTTATAGCAATCATATTTAATGTAATATTGTGACGAAGCTATACGGGCCCATGGGCCCCTCGAAAATTTTGAATTGTATCCATGTTCAGATAAAAAATGATGTATGTAGCGTAATTGGTTTCAGTTTCTACCTCATGTCATGCCGGTGCCGAATTCGACATCCCCCGACCTCAATATCTTGTTTTTGTTTTTAACTATTCTTTTGATGAATTCTTTTTAACAAAGTAGCGCAGCATAAAAATTTCAGAAATACATTGTTATACGCTTCTTCCGTCCCAATTAAGTTGAGTTGTATTCTTTTTAACAAAGTAGCGCAGCATAAAAATTTCAGAAATACATTGTTTTATACTCCTTCTGTCCCAACTAAGTTGAGTCGTATTTCTTTTTGGGATGTCCTAACTAAGTTGAGTCATTTACTTTTTTGATAAAAAAACACAACATTCAATGATTCAATCACTCTTACTTATTCCATCCGCTATTTTACTCTTTCTTTATCTTTTCTACTTTATTCTTCTCTCTTACTTTTCAATACAATTTTTTAATCTTCATGCCTAAAAGTTTTGACTTAAGGATGGGGTAGTATCATTCCCTTTTCACTTTGTTTTGTTTCACTATTTTCACACATACATTTTGTTTTATTTCACACATCCACCCAATTAACCTACTTTCAAACTCTTATCCATTATGCTCTAACTGTATTCATCAACATCAATACTAAAAATAACCCCATAACTATTACTCTTTTCGTCCACGATTTATAGGCCAGTTTGACTTGGTACGAATGAGATAAAGTTAGTTAAATATGGAACCATTATCCAAAGTAGTAGAAAAAATAAATAGGTCATTTATTGTTGGACAAATAAAAATGACGAAATGAGACGATTATTGATAGACGGATGAGTACTAGTGAGTGGATTGGGGCCTCCAGTGACAAAATCTTGGTTTCGTCACTGACACTGTTATATAGTAGAGTATTTCATAAACTAACTTGTATTTAGAAGTATTACAAGAGCAAATTGAAAATATAGATACTTCAAACGAGCAAATTGTATTTCACATATTACATTATAGGATGGTGTAACCGTGCAAGCGATAGGAACTATTATTCCCTATCGAACGAGCACCAATAGGTCGGGGAACGAGAAGAAGTCAATCACGTTGAAAATAAGCAATTCTAGGTTGAGGCAAAACCTAGCTACCGAAAGTTGAGAGAAAAGTTTGCAGTATTATTGCATTTCTTGATAATTATGACAACTTTCCTATTTATCCTAATAACCCTATGCAGTTCAACGTACCTAGATGTTCGGAAAACAACTGACAAAGAAAAATCAAACAGAGCTTATAAATATGCTCAACACGGCACATTTTAATTACAAAAATAAATAAATAAATAAAGATCCTAACCTAATTCAAAAGGAAAGGTGTGATCTAGAGTGGCACATAGTCCTCCGCATTCTTCTAGCTTGTCGGTGCTTGGACTGCTATATTAGTATCTCTTGGTAATGTGAATCTCCCAACACAGAACCTTGACACATGGTATCGTGGTAAACAAGTTTATAACCCCCAAGAATGTCAAAGACGAGGTTCCAATGCCTGAGAATATCACTGCTGCAGAACACGATAAAGATTCTTATACTTTCAATGGATGTCGCTCTATTTGGACTATCTGGCCTCATATAACTTGAACATGAACTCAGAAGAAGACAACAGAGTCGTGAGTTAAGATGGAGGCTATACATTATTATTCATAACATAAGCGTGTAAGACTAACTCTTAGCAGTTTGTGCAATGATTATAACTCAAGTCCTAAGTAATCAATGACTTCCATCAACCATGAAAAGGTCTCACCTTTGCTTGCTTATAATCTTCACCAAGATATCTTTCACCCTGAGTTGGAACACTTCAACTCCCACCTACGCATTGTGCAACATCCATCAAATGTCACTATAAACAAACTAAATCTGGTTCAGTGTCCGGAGACCTGATGTGTTTTCCTCACCAGGATCGCGGTGTTATCACTTCCACTACCCTTCTTATCTGCACAATCGCTCACCAACAACGGACATTCTGCTGTGGCATTAGCCTCGTTGCAGTCTTCCCCTTCTAATGCTTTGAGGGTGATAATATCTGATACACCCCAGCAGCTACTTTATGTAATCAGCCGCACCAACCAATGTAACCATCTTTATCCATCTGCACACAAGAAAACAGTTTAAATGTCAAACATAATTGCAAACATGGTCCCAAATGGCGACAATATGATGTTTCCATTAAACCTTAGAGACGTTTGGGACTAGTGCACGAAGAGCATACTCCCAATCTTAGACCTCTTCTTCCAGTTTCTCCCAGTCATAAGATTCTTAAACTTGAAAGGCCCCTTTTTTCCATCTTCTGTCTAGTTTTCAAGCCTACTTTCTCATTGCCATAACTACTCAATCCAAAATCTGCAAACTTTCTCCTTCTCAATATAGGTCGGCATAACCCTTGCTTGACTTCTCCAGCTACATCTCACTTGAGACGTGATAATCAGGGCCTAGTTGGACTAACTGTAACTGATGGCCGTTCGAAAGACTGGAACAAGTGGATGAGATCCCTCAAAGCTAGAACAGATTGTTGGTTGGGACATTTGGCAACCAAGGTTTAGATAGTGAAACCAAGGGAGTAAGTTTTCTTGATAACTACTTTCTGCATCCTCCATCACGCTTTCTTGTTTGAAAGAGCCTTTAAAACGAGCAGAGATGTAGTCGATGGTCTTCTGATCTCTCGGACCTGAATACATTACCAAAATTCATCCTCAATGATTCATGAAAATGCCGTGTCGGATTTCACCATGGAAACAAAATCTTACATGCTTAATAGTGGTAAAGATTTCGATAAACCCCATGTTATAGGAGAGGATTTGTTCCCATTTGTTCCTGCAAGTCATTCAGATCAACAAAGGAACCTCTCAATTAAGGCTAGAACTTGATGAATCCTCAAACAAACATATGCAACCTCTCAACTAACACAAATCCAGATTTCAATCATACTCATTTTTCAGAAGCACAACAAAGATTATTGTTCAATGCTTGTTTGATTCCTAAAAAAAGGGTACTCACATAGTAATGCAGCAAATGCAAAAGCCTATTTCAACATTAAACCACAATACCATTGCAGAAATAGATGATTGAACTATAAGTTGTAGATATAATTGTTGGGAACATACATCATCAGCGTTGCTCGGAGTTGTCGTCCACCTGGTTTGTTTTAACATTACAACATCTCAATGAATCCTGCCCAAATCAAATCATTCATGCAAAAACACACTTTCACTTGCAAAAATGATGCATTAAAGTAGCGAAATGAGTTACCGTGAATACAGAGGAAAGGTAGAGAAGGGCAAGTGAGCAAGCTTCCTGCAAGCATTACTTGTCATTGGATGCTTAATCAAACCATCCTTGCATTCAACAATCAGATTTTCACCCTTTATATTGACTCCACGGCCCACTACTGCAACAGCACACCCACCACTCAATAAACCTGTAAACAAACCCCAAAAAATGGCAATCAAATGGGAGTTCTCATAAAGTAGAACATAAATAAGAGAAAGTACAACCTTGAGGGAATGAGGGTCATCCCCTAGCTTCCAAATTACACAGTAGACCCATGGCTGGTTGTTGACAAGGGGACTCAGCCACTCAAAATTCTGTCTCTCTCTCTCTCTCCCCCATTCATCACTACAAAAATCTGTCAGACAAATCTGATTCTCTTGTTGATGATGATATAATATTATCTTGGTCAAGAAGCTTATGTGAGAGTGTAGTAAACCCTGAGTATGGAGGCTATACATTACTAGTCATAACCTGTGTAAAATTTTGATTTGTATCTTCCCTGATTACATAAAAGCAGTATGTATGATGATTATAGCTCCATATTTTGTGAATCGGTATTTATTATAGAAAATGAATGGTGCTTTTCAAGGTCCACCAATTTTTTTACCATGTAGCTCCTAGCTCAAACTGAACTTGAATAACTAACATAATCATGATCATAATTAAATGGTCCTCAATCTTGATGAACAATTATCTAAGTCAGTTACAGAGTAAATAAGATGATTCAATATATGTAGACTAGTTAAAAGAAGAATCACCACACGAAGAAAAAAAAATACTAGTATATCTTTGACTTGTACTATTACAAGTTAAAAGTGAGCTTGGATCTGTATATGGTGTGAATCTGTATAACCATCTAAGGCTCGAAAATCAACTCATTTTACAATCAAAAGTGACGCAAACCCAAATTTTTGTAGTTTCCATGTGACATGGAAACTGGAGTACATAAGAGACATTGGGTAGTTTCCTCCATTTATATGGACAAGGGAATGAAGATTAGAATATTTGCATCCCAGCAATGGGATAGACAGGCAGAGCAATAACAAAAGTAGTAGCAATTGCCATTCTCTATATTGATAACATAGCAAGTAGTAATGCAGAGCAGAGCAAGTAGAGTGGAATCAAGATTCCTCATCAAAACTAACTAAAGCGAACCCCACCATCAAGAGAAAAGAAAATGTTCCCACCAACCATAACATAGCTATATTACTAATAGAGAATTAAGATTAACAATATTGTTAAAACTTTGACAAGCTCAATAACTAGTAGTACTAACAATTGTGTTTGTTGGAGGGGGTGGCAGTCCCATGATCAGCATCAACATCGACAGGGCTATTGGATCGAAGCTTGTCCAGCGCTAATTGAATGAGGTCGTGATTAAAATCTTTTGACCAGTGACCATGTAGGTTGAACTCCTTCTGGATATTTGATGCCAATGAAGTAGCATGCATATGCACATATTTTATAGCTTGGGAGGGGTTGGGCCTTGGGAGGGGCTTTGGCTTAACTGGGAGGGAGGGGGCTTCATTCTTAGGATTTGGCGTGTTGGATCCACGTCGATATTTCTTAAAGAAAAGATCGCAATAACTTCGGAGAGGAGGGTTGCTGAATGCCTTAGGTCCAGTTTTGTTGGTTAACGTAAATTGAGCCATAGTAACATAACGTAGGTTTGGCTGCTTCTTCTTCTTCTTCTTCTTCTTGTTGGATGAGAGAGATTGAAGTTTGTCAAAGACATGTTTTGCCAGAGCCTTTGTAAATTTATGGCACCACTTTGGCTTCATCTTGTACTCAATTTCCATGTACGCTAGCAACGCCGTCACAGCGGGATCTATCTTTCTAGCATATCGCCTCCGATCGGAAGGGGGGAGAGGCGGTTTGCCGCCGGACACCATTATTTCTGCAAATTAAACAATAAAATCAATTGTTTTTTAAACCCAGGTATTTTATAGTAGATATTATCTCTCTCTAGTCTACTTTGATTTGATGGAGTAAAACTAAGTAAGACTAGCGGTGAGAATTGCTGATCACCGTGGTATGCCCGCCGGAGAGAGAGGGACAATTTTTCGAGTAGGTTTAAATCCCTAGCGCAACCCTGTAACTCATTGCCATGGGGAATTCATTTATTTCAATTGTATTTCAAATTTTATTTTCTAAAGAATATTACTGTTCAAATTTTCTTTCATTTTTCCGCAATCTCATAAGTCACATAACTTTGTACCAACAGCCCAGCTCTCTAAACGCGAGCCCAATCATAGATAGTGGCTCTTGAGTTAACAATGGAAACAAAGCCCAATGTAGCTCATAAGTCCATTAACATCACTTCAACATAAATTAATAAATTAATATTTTCCTCGTAACATTCCATGTTAGAACCTCCACAATAATTTCACATATTATAGTTGGAAAAATTAAATACTATATTATATAACACATCAAATTTTAATAAAACACTTACATTGAATAAAATAAGAAAAGTATAATCAATGTCAAAATTAAAAAAACAAAGTTGAGTCTGGGGCTTGAACCCACAAGCTCTATAATTTTTACAGGCACATTTACTATTAGGCTAAACATAAATTTTATATTGATATCTAACAAAAACCTTATTGTCCTAGATCAAAATCACAAAGAAACTTGGAGTTAAAAACCTATCTATAAAATTACCATTTATCCACATCGAAGTCACAATGAAAGTTAGAGTTTGAAAACCTACCATTAAAAATGATTTTTATAATTAAAAATTAATTTTTTTCCAAGATCGTCCTTGTCCGCCTCCTTGCAAGGGCGAACAATCGGGCAGATGAGGGATCGAGCGACCGTGTGGGATGACCGAACTTTCGGGCGACCCACTCGTCCGCCCGATCGATCGTCCGCCTACAATGGTCGGACGATCACGAACGAGCTCGAGAATCATCGATCGGGCGGGCGAGTGAGCAACCATTGTGGATACTCTTAGCTGAATTGTATGTTGAGTTAAGAGGAATTTTTTATTTTTTTTTGGTAACATAAGTGGGCTATGCCTGTTGCACTATTTTGTAACATTAAATAAATCTGCAAGTATACATAGTAGATTTAGTATAGCTAAAGATCAGTACTGAATATTAAAAACAGAGATTGTTATCAGTATCACCAATTGGCTATCTGTTACTAGGCTTCTTCCTAAAAAATTAAATCTTACTGTACTTCGTTTAAATCCTTAAAAATTTTAAATTACATGATTTAAATCCTAAAAAATAAATGGATACAAAGAAGCAGAAGAAGGAGTTCTCTAATGACGATGATGTGCGTTGGAGGCAAAGAACCGACTACTCGTTGCCGAATTTCGCCCAAATATGAACACGATTACATCTTCTTGTAGTTGGTGGTGGGTTTGGTGTCGCGAATTTCTATCCTCTCGCTCACCGATGGATGTGCGCCTCGACCTGGGGGGAGAGCTTGCGGTTGAGGTTATGCGGTTATCGTCGTCGAACCAGTTTGCTGCATTCGGTCTTCGTCATCAACCATCATGTTGTGCAAGGTAATGCACGCGTAAATGACGAGTGGACTAGCGCGTTAGTAAAGGACGCCCACTCGCGAAGGGGGCAAGTGGGATGCCTCGTCATGCCACTACGGAGAGCGCTCGCGTGCCGTGATAAAGGCACGGACGGTGCTCTTCTCCATGGCAACGCTGTAGATGCTCTTATGGTTGTTCATAATTTTATTTTATTTTTATATATATATATATATATATATAGGGGAGCATTAGGGTCCTATTACACCCTTAGTGTCTTTTCTCTTCTTAATATCAACCATTAGATTGATGGAATGGATGGACTAGATTAAAAGGACAAATCTTATTCCGTATTGCATTATTAGTTCATTTTCGTGCATTATAAGGGTAAAGCAGTAAAATAACATACTAACCCAGACGTTTCAAAACGGAAGGTGCGATATTTACGCGGCATTTTCATCGACCTTTCATCTCCTCTCTCTCTCACTCCATCCCATCAACATTCTCTCAACCCAATTTCTCCCCTAATTCAAAAACAAGAGAAACCCTAGCCGCCGCTCTCTTCCACTCGAATTCAAATTCAACAACGATTTCCGCCGTCAAATCGCCGTCGACCGCCGATTCTATCTCACAAAAGCTGCTGTTTTGGTTCGCGGTGTGGGTTGATAGTCGAATCATCTCCTGGACACAAAAAAGGTGTGTGTTTGCAGTATATTTTTTAGGTAGAAACACTACTAAACCTCGATTGGCGACGTTTACAAACACAACCAGTAGCCGATTCACAGTTTTTGTTGTCCTTTGAGTTTCGATTGGAAATAATGCACAAAATTATTTTGCTCGTTTTTCTTGAAAAAGATGAAATTGCGACCATTATAGTAAGGGTTATGTTCATTCTGGGTATATTAAGTTATGTTGTCAGTTATAGCTTGGTTTTCATCCATTAGCTTTCGATTTGGAATAATGCACAAAAGATGTCTTTTTTTGTGGAGAAGATGAAATTGTGGGCATTTGATTTAGGGTTGTAAGCTATATGGAAGTGTATAGTGGATTTCTGACCAATATTTACATTGTTCGTCATTTTATGGTTGAAACCTCACTGATTTATGGTTGAAACATCACTGATTTCGTCAATATTGTCGCGCAGATATAGAATGACTAAAAGAGGTCGGCCGTACAAAAGCCAACCGGAACCCAGTGAAGGTGATGCATTATTTTATCATTCTTGTACATTATTGTCCATTTCATTGGATTCGAACTCTGTGTTCATTGAGAAATTGCTATTTTTTGCACTTTGTGGTATAGGTTGTAGTATAGGAAGTAATTGTTTAGTATAATTTGGTTTATACATTAAATATTTTGTTATGTGCATTGGTTAATAGATGTGGTGCATTATTTGCTGTAACGTATACATTATTTGTTCTAATTCATATCTTTTTCATATTCTGGACAGCATCTAAGCAGCGTCGGGTTGAGTTTGCTCAAGAGCGGGCTGGATTGATTGCAAGAGTAATCATTAGAAACGCTATTGACGTTAACTTTAAGACTGTTGTTTTTGGATAACTTATTTTGATTTGGTCAAAGGACGACTTGTTTTGAACCGTAGATATCACCTGATAACTGAAGCATATTTTGCTACTAGTGTGTGATGTAGTAAAGTGATAATGGATAAATTATTCACTGGATTTTGAGGAACTTCTGCTTGGCCCGCCATGGAATAAATAAAGTGAGTAATGCACAGAATATCATTATTAATGCAAGGCTATTATTCGATAATGCACATTAACAAATTAATGGAATAATGGTATAAATAAAGGGAGTAATGCACAGAATATCATTATTAATGCAATGCTATTATTCGATAATGCACGTTAACAAATTAATGGAATAATGGTATAAATAAAGGGAGTAATGCACAGAAAATCATTATTAATGCAAAGGTATTATTCGATAATGCACGTAAACAAAGTAGTGGAATAATGGTATAAAAAAAGGGAGTAATGCACAGAAATTCATTATTAATGCAAGAATATTATTCGATTAGCACGTTAACAAAGTAGTGGAATAATGGTATAAAAAAAGGGAGTAATGCACAGAAAATCATTATTAATGCAAGGCTATTATTTGATAATGCACATTAACTCCCGAAAAATCCAAATTTATTATGCATAAAATGTTCACAGCGCTAGAAATAATAAAACTAAGACAACGAAACAAATAATAAAACTGAATACAAGACGAAAACTAATTTTTTAGGTACAAAACACATCAAACTTTCCTCTTGCCTTTACTAAGCTCTTTCTCCTTCGCCATCTCTTTAAGCATTGGACAGCCACCTGCGTTTAAGAGTGAAACCAGATCGTGCATTGACTTCGTCTTCCTCGTTCGACCTCTTGCTGCCCTGCCTATTGCATACGATAGAATACCAAGTAGTAACACCGTCCGCCTTCCTCATTCCTTGTTTGCGCGTATCAAAACCAACAACACGGGCATACACATCATAAAACGCAAAAGTAAAATTTAGGGATTGGAACTTCTGACCAACCACAGGCTTCAATTGTGGAGAACATTCAGGTATAACGAACACTATACATAAAACCAAAAAAAAAGCATATCAGAATTTATTTTCATTATATGATATCAACCATACATTACATATAAGAAAGAATGCATTATACACTGCTATTCGTACATTATATAAATCCAGAATTGCAACACAGCAGAGGCGAGAAAACAAAAATAAACACTAAACCCTAACAAATGAGACTTGTCGCCTAAGCAATATACTAAACCACATCCACCAATTACTGCTAAAGCCTACTGGACTAACTTCTTCCATTGTTGAACAACACGAATTCGATAATATGGCACGATACGGGGTTGCTCCAATACAGAAAAGACTACTATTCGTACATCATAACACAGCAGCCGAGAAAACAAAATAAACACTAAACCCTAAACCACATCCACCAATTACCGGTAAAGCCTACTGGATGGTTTCAAGTCTTCAAACAGTTGGCGTGCTTCAACCAGAGAGACAGGTTTCTTGACCAAGAACTTGAAATCAAAACGCCCAAGAAAACCAAGATCAAGCACCTTCCCACAGACGGCGCCACTTGTTAGGATGAAACTACCGATTGAAGACTATCTCAAACAAGAAAAGTAAAGCACTCTTCAGCAATTACGTGGTTCGGCAAAGGCTGCCTACATCCACGGAGAAGTCACTCGAAGTTTATTGAATCAACACTCTCAAGAAGATGGCTCACACTTACAAATTGAATGCTCTAAACTAATCACAAGCTAGAGCTCACAAACCCCCAATCTGCTGTGTGTGTGTGTGTTTTCACTCTGCTATACAAACTGAGAATACCGAGCTAAAAAATGGCAAAATACATACTTAGGTCCTTATACTCTAATCAAAATGTTCATTAGGTCCTCATACAATTTTTTCGTTTTAATAGGTCCTTATACTTTTCACAATATTTTTATTAGGTCCGCTTTTTTTACCCCTATACATATTAATTTCTATTAACTACTACAGCAGCTATGAATAATTACAAGTGCAGTAGTATTTTTTATTATCTTGTTATTTTTAACAATAATTATTCTGAAAACCGAAATGTCAAATGTCAATTTTTATTATTGTATTTCTTGATTACAATTCTCCCCTATTTATACCAATGGCAATAACCCTATGCGGTTCGATCTACATAGATGTTTTAGAAATAACCGCCAAAGAAAAATGGAATGGAGCATATAAATGTGTTCGACATTTTACATTTAAATTAAAGACGCAATAAAATAAAGATCCTAATCTAATTCAAAAGGAAATGTGTGATCCTCTCGGCAATGACGGACACACATGCTTGAATCAAAGGGCTTAATTAAGCACCTAATAAATCATTTTTTTTCATTTAACTCTCTTAATTAGGTTTCCTATCGCGGTGTGGTTGCCACCCTCTTGTTGTTTTCCGGCATCGAGACCTCTTCATACACTGTGGCGAGTCCATCGACTTGGCCGTCTCTTCATGTTGCTCGGCTATATATCATCTTGTTGGACTACGGTCGTATCAGCTGCTTTAAGGTAGCTACGTTTGGCTCTGAACCAACAAAATAAAAGTGTTTAGGTTATGAATTCGAATACGCCCTAATATCTGATGCGGGTACCCGTAAATCCGAATTATATTACAAATTTGTTCTATTTATATAGATTGTATTGTATTGAATGTAGGGGTTATTAGTAATAATATAATGCTACTTATTGACTATTGTTAAAAGTTTAAACTTCAAGTTCAGTGCTTTAAATTTTTATTATTACTATGATACTATACACATATAGTAGAAATAATAGACATTAGAGAGTAAGAAATTTTTGACATAAGTCAAAATTCCAAAGAAATTAGGATACCTTTTTAAGATTCTTACATAATTAGACTCCATCCTAGATAAAAATATTGATTACGGATCCATAAACGGTTATTAATCCGGTACCTAAACACGGGTTTTGAGTACTGAAAACCACAATTTTTCTTACATCAACTATCCGAACCTGTACTCAAACCCGTAATTTCGGGTCTCGAGTACCCAAAACCCTCTATGTATCGAGTTGGGATCGAGTATACCTAAGAACTAAATTTGCACCCCTAATTTAATTAATCTTTTGCACGCTCTTCCCCACCCTTATTTTATCTTCGGACTTTCTTCAAAATTTTGGAAAAGAATATGATAACTTCTTCATATGATTTTTAGTTCTAGAGATTTTTATTTGTAATAGTTAATTAACTAAGAGTTATAATACTCGTGTCACGTATTCAATTTTAGATGCATTAATTAACTAAACAAAATGCCTCACATTATAGAGGCAATATTGGGTTTTATGGAGTACATCTTTGGCCATTTTGCAAAGTCGAACTATGCTAATTCTAGAAAGCTTTCATTTATATAGTGGAGTACATATTAAACACTCTCTCCATCCCAACTTAAATATTGTCACTATTGGTGTGGGCAAGAATTTTAAAAAACATAAAGAAAAGTTGATTGGAAAAGTTAGTAGAATGTGAGATCTATTTTTTTATATTGGTTTTATAATAAAATGTGAGTGAAGTGTTCGTGGAAGGTGAGACCTAGTTACTATTTATAGTAAGAGTGAATTACATAAATGGTACCTGATCTTTCACTTTCGCACGAAAACGGTACCTGATCTTTATTTTATATCGTTTATGGTACCTCGTCACTAAAATACCCCCTTTCCAATTCAGAATGACATCCATGTCCCAGAGGGTAGGTTTGTAATTCCAATTGATGTCATTATTATTGTGGCAGATTGCCTCACTACTGTATTTGAATTTTAGCACCAAGTCATATCAAACTTTTTTTTTTCCCTTTTTATATATATATTTTACTCAACTCCCCTTTTGTACTTCGTTTGCGAGAAGAAAGGTAAGGTTGGGGGTTGTCATTTTTTTCAATGGTGTTATCCAAAGTCGATGGACAGGGATTCTGTCGGGCAGATTCGTCGAGAAGACGTTGACGAAGTTGAATCACAAAGTTGTGAAGATCGAAAGTGTGGCCGGACAGTGGGAGCTGGATGTAAAGGGAAAGAATTTTTTCTTGTATGTGTTGCTTGTTGTTCTTTAGTTGTTGCAATTGCTGCTATGGTTATTAGTTTGGTAAATTAGATCCGTCTATTGGAAGCTTAGTGTAATACAATTATGTTCAGTTGATTTGGGGAAGACAACTACATTTGTTATTATTTTGGTACTACATTTGTTATTATTTTGGTAGTAATGGTGTTATTATTTAGTACTATTGGTTTTGGTACTGCAGTTGTTATTATTTTGGCACTACATTTGTTATTATTTTGGTAATAGTAAACTACGACTAATTATTTTGATACTACATTGTTATTATTTTCGTATAATGGTGATAATAAAATGTCTATTGGTGTGTTAATATT